>NC_133463.1:74953015-75233015 GCF_048565385.1 Saimiri boliviensis
ATTCTGACTCAGTAAGTCATGGGCAGGCCTGAGATTCTGCTTTTTGAAGGTTCCAGGTGATACTGATGCTGCAGGTGTATGAACCACAGTTTGAGTTTCAAGAACCTTGTCTGTCTAGTCTCTGAACCATGTGCATCTTTAGGTGCCAGACGCAAATCTGCATGTGTCTCATGAGCAAATCCTGCTCGTCATGAAGTGCTACATTCTTTTCTTTTACTCCAAAAGTAATAAACTAACCATCATAGATTCTGATAACAATAGTGATAACGATAGTAATCATCTTCACTTCTATCTTCTAAGTGCCAATTTTGTGCCATTGACTAACTTGCCATCAATAGCTAATAAATGTCCTTTTGCTTACCCATTATCATAAATACAGTTCATTGTAACAAAGAAACACTCTTTGCTTGTATCTCATCTGACAGTTGAGTCACTTATCTAACAAGTTCAGCTTACAGTTGTATTTTTCATCCTCTTATAACCATTGTCCTTCACAGTTAACCACGCTTTGAACATCAAACTCCTGCCTTTAGACTTCAGGAAGTTGACAGGGAGTCAGGCAAAAGCCCTCTTTTCCCCTCCAAAGCCATCCTTAGGCTGGCTTCTTCCTGAGGGCCTCCTACACAATTTACCTTCATGTGTTACTGTCAATCCATTTCAAAAATACCTTCCTCATTTATTAAATATAATAGTTTCATATTTCCCAACTGAGAGTAAGCTTGGTTATTGAAAGCAAACTACACTATCAGTAGAAATCAAGCTAGGGAAAGAGCATAAACTCCCTGAGGGAAGGAGGAAAGGTGAGGACGAGAAAAAAGTGCTAGCTTTGCCAATTTCTCGCTCTGTCCACTAGGTGACATCATCATCCATAGGTTGGAAGAAGTCGCTTTTGGACCACGGTGGGGGATATAAGGGCTTCCAGAAATGCCTCTGTGCTGTGTGATTGTAAAAATGAGTGTTAGTGTTTAAACAAATGCTTACGTTTTTATTCTAACTAAAGATTCCTGATACTGCAGTCGTAACCTCAAGAGAGGGCTTTAAAAAATGAGCATGGGCTTTCAAGTTAGATACATCTGGCTTTACGCACAGAATCCATCATTTACTGGCTGTGACTGTGTCCTTGGGCAAATGACTTAAACACTCTGTCTTCATTTCCTTATCTGTAAATTGGTGATAATGTAAAGTCTGGTATCATAAAATACTTTACAAGATTAAATTACCTAACCGGTTAAGAAACAGCTACCACATAATAGACACAGCATAGATATTATTTTTCCCTTTTTTGATCTTGTTTAAAAAAAGAATGACTTTTCAGTGCTACAAATTTCAAATTTGCTGAAATTTTTTAGGAAAGGTGAAAACTTACTGAGGAAATAAATTGCATACCATAAATCTTTTAATGTAGACACACACACGATCTCCACACATGTATTTATTTTAATATTTATGTGACTAGGTGAAATTTTGCTTTAAAAGTCCATTTTTAGGAACACTGTTGATCTCAGTGTTCCATCTTAATAGAATTCATTCACCACTTATTGCTATCATCTTTTTGATTAATAAAGGTGGCATTTGTTGTTTGTAACATTATGTCTTACAATTGAACTTCTCTAAGATTTTAGATTAAGATTTTTCTAATTCAATCTTAGAACAATTATGGCAAGGTGGCAGATTAGATACTATTTCTATTGCACACATATATAAATACAATGTATGTAAGTTTACAAATATCATATAGGACAGTGGAATGTGAAATTGATATGTCAGTTAATCCTTCAGAACAGATTCACTTATCCTTAATATTCAGTCTTGGGACTGTTGAGAAGTCAGAGAACTTGCTCAGAGTCACATGACTGATAAATGAATGTGGCTGGAAGAACTGAATCCAGGTCAGTCTGACGCTACAGCTATGCTTGTTTACTTTTCTACGGAAACAGCCAACAATTTTATACAGTTCTTCACCAATTCCATGAGGCTTGAGACAATGTGCAAGCTCCTCAACGCAGACATCTTTGGAAGATGCTGTGTTGGAATTTAAGGTTGGTGGCATCTAGGACTGTGGTCATATGTTTAAACAGGCTGCCTCTTATAAACACAACTTGTTTTGCTTGGCAAAGCTCTTTTTATTTTTCAAGGAAGCAAGAGTTCAGAGCAGAATAAAGAACTACATTAACAGCAGTGCCTGAGAGCTTGCACCTGCCTAAAACAGGCAGCTTGCAAATTAGCTTCAATCGATTGGATTTCCAGAGAGAAAGGGGAATAAAAAGACAATCAAGTCAACCCCCTGCCTCTGCTCAGCCAGTGGGACACCATCATTCATGTCTCAAACTCAGTATGTGCTATTTATAAATAATTCCAGACCCCATGATGCCAAATAAACCCTCCACCATTTATATACCATTTGAGGGGAAGCAGGACAAGCTTCAAGTCTAGAGGCTGTACTTGGTGTTTCCAGAAATTCACTGGAAATTATCCTTAATCCTTCCAGCTTGTGGCTTTACGATTTTATTAAGGATATGCCACGTGAAAGACAGACCCTGGTTGCAAGCAAGGGGATGCCACAATGCCTGGTGAGCATTATGAATGCAGTGAGGGCCAGGGCACAGTTGTGCTCAGAACTTTGCTATTGTAGCCTAATAGCAAATTTGAAATGTGGACCTCCTCTGGTTGAAGCAGAAATAAGGGGCAGAGCTCTAACTGATGAAATGCGCATGTCTTCCTCCTAAAGTATCTTCATAGAACAGATAGGCTTTGTATTAAACAGAGTATAGTCAGGGGGAAAAAAGGCCATGCCTAGTTATGAATGTGCTGAGATGACTACAAAGCCAAACAGGAGAAGGTCAGTGTATGTATATATATATATATATATATATATATATATATATATATATATATACATACATACATTTGAGTCCTCCAAGAAGCAGACCTCAAGGTGGAATTAGATATGCAAAAAGATTTATTGAGGGGAACACTTATAAAGTATAAAGCAGGAAGGTGAAGGAGGAGGAAGCTGGAGCTTTCAGAAATAATATCTGACACCAATGGAAGGAAGGATAGGGTAGGAAGAGCCTCAGGTTGCAGCACAGTCTGGCATCTCAAACAGGTGGATGGATAGTTTCCAAGAAATAGTTGATCAATAGAAGAGTCCTGAAATAGGCAGGGGCGAACTGGACTTAATCTCTGCCAAATGCAGTCATTGCCTGGGAGCAGCCTGGGGGAAACATGGTCTTGTCCAACCCCAAATGAACCCATAGAGTGGTAAAGGAGCTGGGATGATCAGTTAATCATGTTACTCTTGCAGCTAAAGGAACATCTAATTAGGACTTCCTTCCATAGCTGCCAAGGTGAGGAAACCCAGAGATAACCAAAAATTGGGAAGCCAGTGGCAGTCCTAGGGTTAGAGGCAAGGGGAGGAGATGATGTTACATTGTTACAGTTGCCATTGCCCTCCAAGTGCTGGGGTAAGAGAGAAAATGTGGGCACTCTAGAAGAGGAGACAGAACAACAACAAAAATGATCAAAGAAATAAGCAAGGGAGTTAAAGTCAGTGAGATGGACCCAGCCAGTCCACCCTCCTAACTGGAATTGCCTTTTAAAAATTAAGTTTTGAAAAGTTCAAGTGGAGAAACTTCACTTCCATCCAATGTGGAGTAACAAGGACTGCATTTACAACAATTAAAACAATTAAAAACTCAAATAAAATATATGCAATAATCATTCTCATATCATTGGACCTCAAGCAAAGAAGGGCAGTGATTCTGAGACAAAAAAAAAAAAAAAAAAAAATTCCACTAATGCTTCATATTACTACTTGAAGAAGGTTTCCAGGATGTGGCACATGGAGTGCAAACCCATAAAGAGACTTGTGAACTTCTTGGGTTGAGGAAGCAGAGATGAGAGTCTACAGAAGCAAAGACAACTGGATTTTACACGAAAGAGTGTTAGAGATAAGAGATCTGCAAAGAGTTTGGGGGTATCTAAAGAGGGTCCTTCTCAAATATTCAACTAAGTACAAGTCAGTGCAGAATGCAAGAAGACTCTCCAAGTCTAGTGAAAGAAATACCCCAAATATTAGAGGAAAAATTTGCAAAGCACATATAAGCTATACCCACTAGCTAGAGGAGAGAACCAAATAATTCATACAGCATCATGTATAATTCATGGCAAGTTTTGTCTTAGTGCTAGAAAACTAGCCCTAAACTACATGTTCTGGTACCAGCAAACATACTTTGAAAAGATCAACCTATGTCAAAGTAGCTTAACTATAGTCCAAGACAAAACTCAAAAATGTTTATAGAGACACCAAAATATCCAGCATGCAAGGTAAAATTTAAATAGCCTGGCATCCGATAAAAAAGTTGCAGGCATGCAAAGCAGTAGGGAAATACTACCAATAATTAGTAAAAATTAGTCAAAACTGAACTCAAACTAGGAAACATTATAGAATTAATAGACAAGGGCTTTAAAACAGCTATTATAGCAGGATAACATACAAGAAATTAAAGATTAAGTATGTTAAGGAGGGAAATAAAGGATATAAAAAAACAAAAAAATTAAACTTCAAGAAATAAAAAGTATAATGTATGAGATGAAAAACATGCTAAATTGGATTTAAACTAGATAATGTAGAAGAAAAGATCTGTAAAGATTATAGACAAACTTTAAAGTGTACAAAGAAATAAAATAAATAACACAAGGAAAAAAAAGATAGAAAAAAGAAGAGAACAGATCATCACTGAGCTATAGGATAACTTCAAAGAGCCCAGCATATGTGTAATTGGTCCCAAAAGGAGGGAATAAAAAATATTTTATGATGCAGTGGCTGAAAATTTTCAAAATGTGAAGAAAACTTTAAATCCATAGATCCAATAATATCAACATACGCCAAGAAAAAAAATGTGGAGAAAATTACATCAAGGCACATCATAATCAAAGTTATTTAAACAAATGAAAGAAAAAACTTACAATCAGCCATACAAAGGAAGCATATTTCATACAGTGGAACAAAAATAATGATAATAGTAAATTTCTCATAGGATATAGAGGAAGCCAGGAGAAAGTGGTACAAAATCTTTGAACTACTGAAAGAAAAACAAAACAAAACAACAACAAAAAAACTAGTATTCCGTTCCCAGCAAAAATATTTTCATATAACAAAAATGAAGGAAAAACTTCTTCAAGTTTATATCTGGCAAACCTGCATTGTAAGAAATATTAAAGGAATACTTGTACTTCAAACAGAAAGAAAATGGTATAAGATAGAAACCAGAATCAACAAAGAACTAAAAAGCACCAGAAACTGTAAACACATAAGTAAACATAAAACTACTTTTCTTATTATTTAATTACCTTTAAAAGATAATTATTTGCTTAAATCAATAATAAACACAATATAATGTGAGACTATCACATAGGTAAATGTAAAATGTATGACAACAGTAACACAAATTCCAGAAGCAAAGAAGTGAAACTATACCCTTGTAAGGTTTTTATAGTATACAGTATATAGTATATAATACCACGTGAAAGTAGATTGTGGTAAGTCCAAAACGTGTACTCTTAAACCCTAAAGCAATCATTGAAAGAACACAACAAAGAGTTAAAACTAATAAACCAACAAAGAGATAAAACAAAATAAAAATACAAAATTCAACCAAAAGAAACATAAAAAGAAAGTGTGAACCCTGTAATAGAACAAACAGAAAAAAATGGCAACATCGCAAATTTAAATAAATGATTTAAATAACCATATGAAACACAATAAACACCAAAATTAAAAGGCATAGATTCTCAAACTGGATTCAAAAGCAGGACTTCACTATATGCAACTTATAAGACACCTAGCTTAAATATACAGAAACAAATGTGTTAAAAATAAAAAGAGAGAAGATGTACTGTGGTAACACTGACCAAAAGTAACCTCGAGTGTCTGCATTAATATCAGACAACGTAGAACTCAGAGCAAAGAGTATTACTCAAGATAATGAGCATTATTTTATAACATAAAGGGGGCAATTCATTAAGAGGAACTTAACATTCATGAACCTAATAATAAGGCTGCAAAATACATAAAGTAAAAACTGATAAAACTACAAAGAGAAATAAACCAATCCAAAATTTTAGTTGGAGATTTTAAAACCTCATTCTCAATAACTCATAGAAAAAGTGGACAGAAAAATCAGTAAGAACGTAGAAGACATGAATAACACAACACCAATCAAATTGATATAATTGATGTTTATAGATCTACCCCAAAATAGCATAATATATATTTATTTTTTCAAGCACACATGAAACAACTACCAAGATAGAGCATATTATGATCATAAAAATGTCTCAATAAATTTTTGTAAATACAAATTATCCAAGATATAATCTCTAACAACAATGGAAAATAAATAAGAAATCAATAACAGAAAGATATCTGTAGAAGTCCCAAATATTTTAAATCAGACTAACACACTTCTAAATTACCGAAGGTCAAAGAAGAAATTAAATAAAACCTCTGAAAGTACTTTTAATAAAATGAAAATGAAAACACAACACATCATACTTGTGAGACGCAGCTAAAAGAACAGATGCTTACAGCACTAAAAGACTATATTAGACAAAATATAAAGTCATAAATAATAGGCCTTAATTTCATCTTTAATAAAGCAGATAAAGAAGAGCCAGTTATACCCAGAGTAAGCAAAAAAAAAAAAAAAAAAAAAAAAAAAAAAAAAAAAAAAAAAAAAAAAGGAAAGAATAAGGATTAGAACAGAAATCAATGCAACATAAAATAGAAAACAATAAGCTAATCAGTAAAACCTCTCTAAACTTCAAGTTTTTTTTAATGTACAATGGGATCAAAAAAGACCGCTGTAATAAATCTCAGCAATTCTATTTTGTAACACCAAGGATGTAGTGTCATTTATCATCACAAATGCATTGTTTTTCTAATGACAAAGAAAAAGTAAAATGATACTCAAATCTAATATCCAGTGTCAAGAAAATTTTTATACCAAAACATCTTTATTCATGTTATCTGCTCGGCTCCTGAGGCACGGGAGTCTGAAATTCTTGACCTACACCTTAACATGATATTAAAATATTTTCATAAGCTCATCTTAGCCTTCTAGTCCTTTCTTATCTCCCATAATTTAAATCCTCTGCTACAGCTAGATTAACCACCTCACTGCCCCCTTGGATATATGCTATACTCACTCTTGCTGCTAAACTTTGCACACATCTTTCCTACAATATAAAATGGTGTATCCTTTCACCTCTTTAAATTTTACTACACCAAAAAAGGCTCTTCCTTAAACCAGTCATTTCTATGAAGCTTTATGATACCTGTTAACTGAACCTTCTTACATAATCTAGGTATTGAAGGAGTGTACAATCAAGCCAGGAAAAGTAACACATGAACAAATAAACAGAATATAATGTAATAGGTATTCTACATATAGCATAGGTATGCAGAAAGGGCAATGGAATTGTAGAAGAGGGGGGGAATTAATTTCACCCAGCAGATAAAAAAAGAATATACAGAAAAGTTCACATTTCATATAGGCCTCAGAGAATGAGTAGAAGTTCAGGCACAAAATGAAGAAATTGGGACAGAGGAAACAGCCGGTATAAAATCAAGGAAATGTGGCACTGCATGCTTCTAGAACAGTGAGTAGTATGGAGTGGCTAGGCAAAGGTTAGGGTCCAGATACTTACGCTGCCCAAATCCTCTCTGTCTGCAGTTGCAGGTTAGATTCACTGGAAAGCAGTTGGAATCATAGCAGCATGTGGGTATTTATTGGGAGGTGCTCTTGGAGTCAACACCTGCAAAAAGAAGAAAAGAAAGCAAGATTAGAGAAAGGGAGATGTTGAATTCGCATGTAGCCCCAGTGATTGGATTAGATCACTCCATAAGTAGTTCTGGAGCTGAGATGACCCCACATACCTTTATACTCCTGCCTTTATCAGTCACTGGATACGGACTGTTCTTGGAACAAGACATGAAATTGGCTGAGTGCATTAATCCATGTTCACACTGCTTTGAAGAAATACCCAAGACTGGTATTTTAATTTATAAAAAATAAATAAATAAATAAATAAATAAAAAGAGGTTTAATGGACTCACAGTTCCACATGGCTGAGGAGGCCTCACAGTCATGGTGGAAAGTGAAGAAGGAACAGAGGCACATCTTACATGGTGGCAGGCAAGAGAGTGTGTACAGGAAAACCGCCCTTACAAAACCATCAGATCTCATGAGATTTATTCACTATCACAAGAGCAGCACAGGAAAAACTCACCCCCAAGATTCAATCACCTCCCACTGGCTCCATCCCATGACATGTAGGGATTATAGGAGCTACAATTCAAAATGAGATTTGAGTGAGGTCACAGCCAAACCATAGAAGTGAGGCAATTTTCTTAACCAACAGAATCCTCAAAAAGGGTGAGAGACAAGGGCCATCCACTAGTGACACTTCCACAGTTGAGGCAATACGTTCTTCGTCCCTGGAGGGGGTCTGTATGGTGCATCAAATGTCCACCACAATCTGCCAACCTTGACAACCATATTTCTACCATTTTCCCTTTTCTTCTCAAGAAAAGGAATTGATTGAGGAGCTCTTAAATAAAGGAGCATTGATCTCCAAGGCTTGCAAAGCAAAACTGAGAAATTTATAGCTCAAGAAGGGATAAATCTTGTTTCAGATAGTTAACAAAACACTAGTCATCAATAGAAAAAACCTTCAGAAACCAGCTCAAGAAGTAGACTATCCTTTGACAAGAAACTTGACCAGCTAGATCAGGTGTCCCCAAACTTTTTACACAGGGGGCCAGTTCACTGTCCCTCAGACCGTTGGAGGGCCGCCACATACTGTGCTCCTCTCACTGACCACCAATGAAAGAGGTTCCCCTTCCTGAAGTGTGGTGGGGGGCCGGATAAATGGTCTCAGGGGGCCGCATGTGTCCCGCAGGCCATAGTTTGGGAACGCCTGAATCTTAGTGATATCTTGGAATATCTTAGTGATATTTTTCGAAAGAATAGTTACCTTGTAAATATAGAGACTAATTATCTTAATTTAAAGTAGCTGAAGACATTATGGAAATTGTGGTGGATGTAAGTAATCAAAATATAGCAAAATAGCATAGCCAGACTTTACTCAAAACTCAAGGGAAATGCTCTGTATGCAAGTGCTGACATTCAGGGTGAGTTTATTGAGTTGCTACTAGCTCAGACTTCCATGTAATGACGTCAAATCACTGTGACAAACTGGTCCATTCTTTTGTATATAGGTAGAATTCTAATATGACCACCAACGATGCATATCCTTGTGTCATCTCCTCCCCCTGAGTGTGAGATAACTCTATGCCTTGTTTCTAACCAACAGTTTGTGACAACGGTGATGAGATATCACTCTCATGATTATGTTATGCTATCTTTCAAAGGTGAAGGGATTTTGCAGATGTAATTAAGGTACCTAATCAGTTCACATTAAAGGAAGATTATTAGAGGTGAGTCTTACCTAACTAGGTATCCCATTTAGAAAAGGATCTAGAGATCAGAAATGAAATAAATAAGAGATATTTTCTTTAAGACCCTTAAGAAACAAGCTGACTGGGTATGGTGGTTCATACCTATAATTCTAGCACTTAGGGAGGCCAAAGAGGAGGAGAATCATTTGAGACCAGGAGTTCAAGACTAGCCTGGGCAAGATAGCAAGACCTCATCTCTATTGAAAGAAAGAAAGAAGAAAAGAAAAAAAGAAAAGAGAAAAAACAAGCTACCATGAGTTCAACAATTCTGACGAAATGAATTCTGCCAATAACTATGAGAGCATAAAAGAGGATCCAGGGCCTGATATGAGATTCCAGCCAGCTGTCACTTTGCTTACAGTCTTGTGAGACCTTGAGCAGAGGACTCTACTAAGCTATACATAAATTTCTGACCCATGGAAACAGTGGAAGAGTTGGGTGCAGTGGCTCACACCTGTAATTACAGCACTGTGGTATGCTGAAGTAGGATTGCTTAAGATCAAGAGTTCGAGACGAGCCTGAGTGACATAGTAAGACTGTTGTCTTTACAAAAAAAGGTTAAGAAATAAAAATGTAGCCTGACATGGTGGTGTGTGTCTTTACTCCCACTTACTCAGGAGGCTGAGGAGGGAGGACTGCTTGAGCCTAGGAGTTCGAGGCTAGAGTGAATTATTGTGCCACTGCACTCCAGCCTGAGTGACAAAGTGAGGTGCTAGCACAAAAGGAAGGGAAGGGAAGGGGAGGGGAGGTGAGGGGGAAAATAGAGGGGGAGGGAAGGAAAAGGAAGGGAAGGGAAGGGGAGGGGAGGGGGAGGGAAGGAGAGGGGAAGGGAAGAGAAGGGAAGCGAAGGGAGAGGGGGAGGGGGAGGGGGAGGCAAGGGAAAGGGGAAGAGAGGGAGGGCGGGAAGAAGGAAGGGAAGGAAGGAAAGAGGGAGGGATAACAAATTATCGTGAATTTAGTGCCTTAAAATGTGTATTATTTTAAGGCACTAAATTCACGGTAATTTGCTATGCAGTAAAAGAGTACTAACACATCCTGCTTCCAAGAGTACTGTCTACTTGAAATCATAGAATGATTGCTATCTCACTTGTTAAAAAACGCAGCTGAGGGTGGTGGCACATATCTATAGTCCAAGCTACTAAGGCTGAGGTAGAAAGATCACTTGAGCCCAGTGGTTTGAAACAACTCTAGGCAACATAGTGAGACCTTGTCTCAAGAAAAAAAAAAAAAAAAAACCAAGAAGGTGTGCTGATTTAAAAACAAACGTCCACAGTAAAACGTCATACTCCGCCAGCTGCTATTAGAGGGCTGAGTGGAAATTATTTAGGCTGAAATCTCATAAACCTCATCACATATTAGTCTGGGCTTTCCAGAGAAACAGAACCAATAGGATATATAGATAATAGTTATAATAATAGATAAAGGAATTGGCTCATATCATTATAGAGACTGAAAGTTCATGCTCTGCAGTTGGCAAGCAAGCTGGAGATGCAGGAGAGTTCCCAGTATACTTCCGAGCTGAGACTGAAGCCCTGAGAACCAGGGGAACTGACGGCATAACTTCCAGTCCACATCTGAGCCTGAAGGCAGGAGGAGACTAAAGGCCCAGCTCAAAGACAGGGAGTAGCAAGAATTATTATTTTTTATTATTCAGTCTCTATTTGATCCAGGCTTTCAATGGATTGATGAGACCCACTCACACTGGGGAGGCAAATTTACTTTACTCAGTCTACGAATTCAAATGCTAATCTCATTCAGAAACACCCTCCCAGGCTCAGCCAGGGATAATATTTAACTAAATATCTGGGCATCCCATGGTGAAGTCAAATGGACACATAAAATTGGCTGCCACGACATTCAAAATAGTGAAAACAGTAGGTGATGGGTATAGCATTTTAATACTCAAGATATTATCAATATTATATTTATTCTTCTTTGATTGATATCAAGTTGGATCTGTGTAACCAACATATCTTCCACTTTTTCCTATTTATTTTCTTTGTACATTCTATGAACAGCTCCTTTGGATTCCACCTGTTGGGATTGCTGGTAATTTTCTCATTTGCTCTTTACTCTTAGATGGGGCTTTAGGACTCGGCAGGTTGACAGAACAAAGTGATGCCCAGGTACCTATTAATGTTCTTCCAAGTCTCAATAAAAAGAGGCCTGAATAGTCTTTCGACAAACACATACTACATACAACATCGGACATAAAAGAAGACTTCATCAGGTGTCCAGGATAATGGCTGAGGCTGACTCATGTGTGCGGAGTACAGACAGCTCATACTTGGGGATTATTTGAGGGGCTTCTGTGTCTCTTTCCCCACAGACATTGCCTGAGTTCAGATTTTTTTTTTTTTTTAAGCATTCCATTAGGATGATTGCAAGACTTTTAAAACCTTCTTATCTCTTTCAGAGATATCCCTACAACTACCACCCTATGTCCAGGCCATTATTTGTAAAAAAAAAAAAAAAAAAAAAAAAAAACAAATCTGCTACTGACTGCCCAATGCTTAAAACCCTCTAGCACAACTCATTCTTTAAAGACAAAGGCCAAATTCCTCAACCTTATAGTTAAGACCATTCAACACATGGCCCACAGTATTCTTTTCTCCTTTAACTCCCAGACATTCTAAGCAGCAGCCATTATCACTGTTTTTTTTTTTTTTTTTTTTTTTTTTTTTTGAGACAGAGTTTTGCTCTGTCACCCAGGATAAAGTGGAGTGGCGTGATCTCAGCTCACTGCAACCTCCACCTCCTGGGTTCAAGTGATTCTCCTGCCTCAGCCTCCTGAGTAGCTGGGATCACAGGCGTGTGCCACCATGGGCAGCTAAGTTTTGTGTTTTTAGTAGAGACGGAGTTTCACCATGTTGGCTCAGATGGTCTTGAACTTCTGACCTCAGGTGATCTGCCTGCCTTGGCCTCCCAAAGTGCTGAGATTACAGGCATGAGCCTTTGCGCCCGGCCATAATCAATTTCTCAACGTTCGACCCCCAACTCTTTTCTGATACTATCTTCTTTTCATTCCATTCACTCACTTCACGGCCCAAACTAAATGTTATCTCTTCTGGGAATCACTTTGCATTGCTGTAACAATCTGATAGAATTTCTTACAAGCAAAATTAAAAAAATAAACAATAATGTGGAATGTAGGTTCAGAGAAAGAAGACTTGTACAGATTACTGGGTACTTGTGAGCCAGGGCCTGAAGCCAAGTCTAGCTCTAGTATTTTTTCAGACCCAATTCTTTTCCATGTAGATTAGATCCAAGCCTACTCAGCTCAGCTCTTGAGTTTTCATACACTGGGCTATTTGTATGTATTTATATATGTGCATTTATGTATATGTGTGTCTGTGCACATGGATATGTACCTCTACATCCATCTATAAAAAATGTTATATGCTCCAATATGTATACACGTCTATGTATTCACCATTAGATCTATCTATGTATGGGCACAAATGTATATGGGTGTGCACATGCATATGGTCTATGAACAAGTATGAATAGTTATGATGTTTGAATATTTGTTCCCTGCCGTGTTGAAATTTAATTTCCAATATAGTAGTATTGAAAGGCAAGGGTTTTAACAGGTGATTGGATCATGAGAGATCTGCCTTGATGAATAAATTAGTCCATTCATGGGTTAATAGATTAATGGGTTAATGGATTAATGGATCATGTGAAAGGAGCTGATGGCTGTATAAGAATAGAAATAGAACTGAACTAACCCATTAGCACACTCAGCCCCTTTGCCATGTGATAGCCTGCACTGCCTGGGAACTCTACAGAGAGTCCTCACCAGCAAGACGGACTTCATCAAAGGCAAACCCTTAACCCTCTACTTCTTAGTCTCCATTACTGTAAGAAGTAAATTCTATTTCTTTATAAATTACCAGATTCAAGTATTCTGTTATGAGCAACAGAATATGTGCTAAGACAGTTACATAACTATATGAATATATATGCTGATATGTGCAGATGCACATTTATACATATATGCATGTGTGTTCATTCTCTAACTCCTGTACACTTAGGTACATCGTATGGGTATGCATGTGAAATGCAGCCAATTTGTCACTAATATTTTCTGTGTGGCCTTCCTTCCAGCTTATAAGCGCCCAGAAAGAGCCACAGATATTTAAGTGACTTTGGTTTCCTTTGAATATCTTGTGGTCCTCCATTTGATACAAATTTAAATGAACTGAAATGGAGCATGAGATCAGGGCAGGATCACTGCTGATTTCATCTTTACTCCCAGCTGCACCACAAATGGAGCCTGGTAATTCATTCCCAACTGCTTCCCAGGCCAGGACTTGGGGCCCCTTTCCATTATCCATTGTTGATGACCTTGTCTTTGCTTTCTGGGCCCCAGCCTTGTTTCCTGACAAGGGTTTCCACAACAATCATTTGGTGAGTGCAATCTTTGGGGTCTCCAGCTGTAATATTCACACCAGCTTCAGAGAAACACATTTCTCTACTTCTCTCCCTCAGAGGCTTTATTTCCTTCTAAGGGATTCTTTTAAGTGACAAGTTTCCAGCTGTTGTCATGATTTGTCTGGTAATGTGGTTTGAGGCTCTTGAGGAACCTTTGAGCTTAAAGGCCGTGTTATCCTGAGGTGCAGACACACCCACACGAACCTTAAACTCCGTGGTCAACCCCTGCGTTGATAACACTCTCCAGTGCACAGCTATTTGAAGTTCCCGAAGGATTTGGCAAAAACACACTCAAATCACAGTGTCATGTTGGCGTCTTTTTATTCACTTTTGCTTGCAAGTTAGGGGCTTAGACAGTTTTACTGAACCTGCTAGAGAGAATGAATCAAAGAGTTAAACAAGGCTCCACTTAGCCTTTTAATTTTTCACCCTCCAGACTCCTGTTGGGTGTTCTTTTCTCTTCAACCAAAAGGGTTAGGGTTTGCTGCTGCTATGACCATATTGAGTTACCTACAGCTAATTTATCAAACATGCCGTGTTCTGGTTTTTTATCGCCTATGAGAATCATTAATGAAGCGAGTTTTCAGGGTCCATTGGTAGCATGATTTCTGGTTCCTCACATGCTGTAGTCAGAGTGCTCTTTTAAAATGCAAATCTGGTCGTGTCACTGTCTGCTTAAAACTATCCAATGGTTTCCCACTACTCCTAGAATAAAAACAAAATTCTTTTTTTTTTTTTTAAATGTATCTTTTATTTTCAGGCATTCTGATTGCTTTTGTTTGTTTGTTTCTATGTTAAGTTTTGGGACACGTGTGGAATGTGCAGGTTTATTACATAGGTATACACATGCCATGGTGGTTTGCTGCACCCATCAACCCATCATCTATATTGTTTCTCCTAATGCTATCTCTACCCTAGCAGCTTACCCCACAACAGGACCTGGTATGTGACATTCCCCCTCCCTGTGTCCATGTGTTCTCACTGTTCAACTCCCACTTATGAGTGAGAACACGGGGTGTTTGTTTGTCTGTTACTGTGTTAGTTTGCTGAGAATGATGGTTTTCAACTTTATGTCCCTGCAAAGGACATGAACTCATCTTTTTTTACGGCAATTCTTAACTTGGCTAAAAAGACCTTGCATTTTGCCTTCCCTCGTCTACCCAGCCTTATTTCCGGGAGCACTCCTTGAGTTTCTGGCATTGAACACACTGGCTCTCCTTCCGTTTCCCTAACTCTCTGCTTTCCGTGGGTGCTCCTTTAGCCCGAATTGTGTCCTCTCTCTGGTAGTCTCTTTCCCCTTAATAACTATTAATTAATGTTCAGACCTGAGTTCTGATGGCATTTCCTTCCGCACCCCTCACACCAGGCTAATCCGTTAGTCAGACTCTTTCAAAGCACCCTTCAGACACCCATCTAACTGTCACCTCATGGGTCCTTCACTGGACTCCTCACAATAAGCAAGTGTGCATCTATTTGTGTGATTCTTCACTTAGTGTCTATTTTCAACTAGACACAGGATAAGAACTATGTAAGTCTGGCTACACTCTCAATACCAAATATTGGCAGTTAGTTCATACTAGGTGGCTCAACAAAGACCCACTGAATTAATAAAGGCATATGTACATTCAGGCTTTACCTTTTAATTACAGCAAAACCTGACCCTTGGTGTGCCTGTTGTCCCTGTCATGTCCTGCTGTGTCCAGTTTTAATGCCACACACGAAAATAACTTCCTTCTAAAGATATATTTATGGTGTTTCGTAGAGCTGTTTTGCTGATGAGGGGAAAAAATGTAATCCATAGTATTCAAGCTGCCTTTCTGAGATAAGGGAACAATGCTTATCAATCTTCTGCAAAGTTTGGCAATTTTCCATTTAAATGTTTACCAGGAGTTCAATTATCATATTTGCCATAAATATATAATGCAAGAAAGATGGTAATAAATATTATGATAGACCTCAAAAGTGTCATAAGAACCTAATAGAAGGAAATTAATTTCTATTGGGGCAATCTGAGAAAGCCTTATGTCAAAGTTTTGAACTGGGCCTCGTGGTTTACGTAGGTTACAAAGCCACTGCCCACCCTGTTTCTCTGGCCAGTTCTGGCTAACTCTAACCACCTTTGCAGTTCGGCCTAAAAGTCACTTCCTCTTGTACACCTTCTCTGATGCCATCCCCCAGCATGCGTCCAGTGTCCTTTTCCTATTATCACATATTTTCATTGCCTACCTTGCTACACACTCTAGGCCCCATAGTAAAAGGAACTAGAGCTGCTTTACTCACTGTTAAATCTTCATGGTATAGCATAGTGCCTGACATAGGAATTCAATCAATAAAAAGTGAATGAATACATGAATGATAGAAAAGTGGAGAGCAAAAAATGAAATACCTAAACTACTCTAAAAAACAGGCTTAAAATTTTAAGAAAATTTTGGGAACCACAATGGTGATATGGAGAAATACCAAAAGACATAAAAGAAAGGAAACTCTGGTGGGTACACCAAGTGTACATAGACGGAGGCAACATTTGAGTGGGTAAGTGTATCTTATACATAGGGGACATCATCACAGAGAAGTTTCAAAGTCAACAGGAGCCAGATTTTCTAGGGTCTTGGATCATAGTGCGTACTTTTTCCTTTCTGTATCAAGAGGAACCGTAAGTTTTTTATCAGGGGGATAGTAGCATGAGATTTGTATTTTATAAAAAGCATTTCAGTTGCCAGGTAGTAGGAAGATTATAAGAGGGGAGGAGAATAAAGGTGCAGAGAACTTTTAAGAAGCTACTAGAATTATCTACTTCTTAGTTTTTCCATCTCTATGCCATTAACACTTTGGGCTGGGTAATTTCTTGCAGGTGGTAGGTAGCTATTTTCTGCATTGTAGGGTGTTCAGCAGTATCCCTGGCCTCTACTTACTAGATGCCTATAGTATTTGTTCCTAAGGTGGACACCAACATTGTGTCAGATATTGCCAAATGTCCCCCATGAACGAAATTATCCTCCATTGAGAATCACTTATCCAGGCAATGAGTAATACACTATAATCAAATAAGACAGTTATTAGAATGAAAGAATGAGTCAGATACCAATGATACTGCATGAAAGTGAATTCCCACTAAAAAGCAACTGTTTCTCATTGTGCAATACAACAGTTGCACTGCCTGTGGATGCAGCACTCCTCAGAAGAGGAACGATAGACTCTTACAATGATCTTTTTTTCTCCTAAAACCGTATGGATAGACAATTTCTAGACATGTCCAACTATTATGTTGGATTTGGTCATCAAGAAGCCATACTTCTTTGACAGTGAAATTCTGATGCTTTTCGGGGGGAGTGAACTTTCTCTGTTCCCAGTCCATGGCCTTTGAGTGAGCTCCCACCCCACCCCTGGCTCCTAGGGTGGGACAAATGACACAGAGCTCTGAGCCAAGCAGACACAGTAGGTGCCATCCTGATACCTCAAGGGAACAGCACATCTGGAAAGAGATGTGCTGTCTAATAGAGAAGAGGAGTCAAGAGAAGAAGGTGAAGAATCATAACTCCGAAGACAGATCCCTGATGACACCATCTGAGTTCTGGAATTCTACCATGCCTAAAGCTAGGCCATCCATCGACTCTTTAATTTAATGAGTCAAAAATTTGTATTTTGCTTAAGCCAGTTTGTTTGGATCATCTGAAGAAGGAAGGGTGAATCACATTGTCCAAAGAGACCAGCAGTCTTCTACAAATATCCAAGTAACATCATTATAGAATGTAGAAGGAACACTGGATGTAGAATCAGACCTCAGAGCTGAATCTAAGTCCAGTCATACATTCATGTATCTGTGTAATTATTAGCTTATCAAATTTTTATTGAGTGTGTATTGTGTACTGGGCAATGAACTAGAACTCTGGGGCCATCACGAGGCTGGTCTTCCCTGCAGAGAACTTATATTCTAGTGTTCAACTGTAAGTGTCAACCCTGATTGCATATTACAGTCACCACCGAAAGTTTTAAAAATGCCCACGTCGGGATTCCATATTACGTAAGTCAAATAAGAATTTCTTGGGGTGAGACAGACATCAGTATTTATTGAAGTAATTCTAATGAAATGCTGGGGTCCTCTTTTCATTTTGCAGAGGAGGAAGCTAAGGCACAGAGAAGTTAATGTGGTCAAGTCTATAACACTGGCGAGAGGCAAAGCTAAGATTTAAACCCAGCTTGGGTTCAGAGTCTGCCCTCTTCTTAATAACTAGACTGTACCATAATTTGAAAGGCACAGTAAGAAACACCATGGTATATTTAGTCCAATGTAATTATATATATAAGCTAAGTTTGTTTTCAGAATTCTTAGCTTTTCCTTTTCCTTTCCTTGTGCCCATCCTCACCAATGTCAAACTCATACACATGTCTGCCCCCACCAAAATCTCACCTTGAATTGTAATAATCCCCACATGTCAATGGCAGGACCAAGGGCAGGAACATGCAGGAAATTTCCTCCATTCTGTTTTCGTTATAATGAGTGAGTCTCACCATATATGATGGTTTTATAAGTATCTGGCATTTCCCGTGTTTGCACTTACTCCATCCTGCTGCCCTGTGAAGAGGGTGGCTGCTTCTCCTTTGCCTTCTGCCATGATTTTAAGTTTCCTGAGGCCTCCCCAGCAATGTGTGACTGTAAGTCAATTAAACCTCTTTTCTTTATAAACTACCCAGTCTCAAGCAGTTCCTTATAGCAGTGTGAGAATGGACTAATATGCCTTCCCTACGTCTAGATCTAACAAATTCTCTTCTCTGTCCTATTGAAAATATTCCTTCCAAAAATTATCTGCTACCCCTTCTGTACAACTCACAGTGAGCACAAGTCAGAGTTTCCCTTGCGCTTTGGTAGGAGTGTGGTACAGCAGAAAGACTTAGATGGAGATCTGCAATCTCAACATTGTCACTCTAACAACTAATTGCACTTTCTGGCAAACTATATAACATCTCTGAGACATGAATTCTTTTATTTTTATTTTATTTATTTACTTATTTTTGAGACGAAGTCTCACTCTGTCACCAGGCTGGAGTGCAGTGGTGCGTTCTCAGTTCACTGCAAACTCCGCCTCCTGGGTTCAAGCAATTCTCCTGCCTCAGCCTCCTGAGTAGCTGGGACTACAGGCGCGTGCCACCATGCCCAGCTAAGTTTTGTATTTTTAGTAGAGACAGGGTTTCACCATATTGGCCAGGATGGTCTCAATCTCTTAACCTCATAATCCGCCCACCTCAGCCTCCCAAAGTGCTGGGATTACAGGCATGAGCCACCGCACAGGCCCCTTGTATTCTTATATCTGAAATGGCAATAATAACACCTCTTTTGCTGTGTAGTTGTAAAGATTAAATTGAAATATACTTATTAACTCTTAGCATAGTGCCTCAAATATAGGAGACTGTCAACTAATAGCAACTATTTCTATTAAGATTTCTCTAGATTTATATTTTCACATAGCAGAGGTTGTAAAAGGAAATATAATAATAATTAAAACACCCAATATTTTCAATCACTTACTTTGTGCCTGACATTGATGTTTCACATGTATTTTCTCAGCTATTCATAAAAATAACTCTATAATATTGGTACTATCATTTTCCATGTTTTGTAGATAAAAGAAAATAAAAGCAGAGCAATACCACATAGCTTACACAAGAAAGTATTAAAGACTTAAGTAGTCCTAGCTCAGTCTTAGAAGTTTCCTTTGGGGGAACAAATATTAGCATTGTTGTTACCATGTAACAGGAATTTGCAGTGACTAATGTTTGTATACATTATCTCATTTAATCTTTACAATAAACCCACTTTACAAATAGTGCAACAGAGGCTCAGAGAGATTATGTTGGTAGTATGAATGTAGTTAGAACCCTGTTCTGTCTGATTTGAAGCTTGTATGACTTCCCCCCGAGAAATGAAGGCTTAATTAAGAGTTCTGATTAATTGAGATTATACATACCCAAGAAAAAAGACTTCATTTTAGATTTGAAAGCCCTAATCCACCAGGGTAGAACTGTAGTAAGTTCAATTTCTAAGTACACTATTTTGTTAACCTGTAAGCACTATTTTCTTCTTTGCTTGGCTAAATATTGCTACCGCTTCAGCACAGTTCTATCCAGAAAGCCTCCCCTACTTGGAAGGACTCACTCAGCATCTACCTCTTGAGTCTACTCCTTTTGCAAACACCAGCTACATTTGTCAGTTTGTGTTGGAAAGAGTTTCTCTATCTCACATGAGAAAACTCTGCCTACATTAAAAGAGAAATTTCAGCAATACGCTCAGATGGGGTAATCACATTGAATTAGCGGCAAGATAGTTCGTATGACTTAATTAATTCTCCTATTATCAGCATTCTTGCACTCCAACCGAACTTCATTTACATATTCCTGTAGAGCATCGTTATTTAAGTTTAAAGGCACTAAAAATCAAGTCACACAATAGTTACATGGATTGGAATCAATGCAAGCTATTAATAGAAAAGCACTGAATATAGAATGGACAGAAGATGTGTTGTTTTGAAGCCTGCTCTATTTATGACCACATTCCAATAAGACTCATTGAGCGCCTACTATGTGCAAGATACTAAACAATGCATTTTACTTTTTTTGCTGCACATAGGAAACTACGCATTCAAAATAACGCTATCCTCTCAAGTTACTGACCTGCACTGTATATATTTCCTGGTCATAGGCAGCTTCCACACAAGAACATCTGTACACAAAAAGAATTCAGTTACTCAGATCTAAGTGAGTATATCTATTTCCTGGTAGCTATAATTGACTTATAGCTGGCATCCTAGAGACATAACCTAAGGCTATTTTGACAAACAATGAAGTAATAGATTTATTTTTTTATGCTGCTAAGGAAAATATATTTGCAGTCATGCTTGACATTGTTCAGGTAACCACCAAAACATCCAAATTATAATTACCATTTGGTCACATTGAGATGCTACATAAGCCCTCTGATTAATACATCGGTGTAAAAAATCTGTCACGATTTTGAACATAATACTGCCTGTTATTTTTCTGCTAGTAAGTTTTCTGAGACACATACTTGTCCATGTGTAAAACAGCTGTGGCAAGGTGGTAACTGTCCAGAAATAGCGGGAACTTAGGAGTAGGTTTAGACATTGGGCAACAATAAATTTTAAAGCACTGTTTTGAAATAATTTCTAATATAAAAATCCAATGTTAGAACTTTTATTTGGTAGCCTAATCTCTGAAATAAGAATATACATTCAAATATCTTCCATGTAAAATGATCGGTCAATTTGAATTTTCTTCTTCTTATTGATGTGTTAATTTCTTACATCCAAAAGACTGCTATGTAGTGCCATTTCGCTCTGTCAAGCAGCTTCCCATGTAAAAGCTATCCATAAAGGGGAGGAGGTAGTGAGGCAAATTGTTGACAATAATAGTCAGGTTCATCGCTGGCTTCATCAAGAAGAGAAATGGAAACAAAAGCCTAGGGCCATCAATAATTTCAAATTAATTCAAGTAATTCTGTATTGCTTTGCTCAGGTGATAGAGGAGACTTGGGCTACTCCACCTGATCACATCACTGCTGGATCTCAAAATCTGCAAGAACATCCTAGTGCTTCACGAACTTTCACATGCATGTCCATGGTCTACTCCTGAAGGTCCACCATGCGCAGCTTCATCTCCCCACCCTCTGGAAATCTGCCTGTATCCAAGCCATGTGGAACCACTTGCTCTTTTCTAAACAAGCATTGTGTTCCCCTGTTCCCCTGTGTGTGCCTTTTTCAACCTCTCCTCTAAAAATTCTCCATGACCCCCAAGCATAAGCCTCCAGCAGCAAGCTCAAAAATGCTTTCTACAATGTTGTGTGGCTCAGCCTATTTCCAGAGTAGATGTGCAATTCCTCTTCCCCCAGTTGTATTTCCTGCAACTTTTGCAGGCTGCTGGAACACTTTCTCTCTGAGGATTCTGATGAACAGAGTTCTTGCCCTCTTGACTTTTCCAATCTGGGTGTAGGCACAGACGGGGACAGCAGGATTGCAACACAGTCACTTAATACAATATGGAGCTGCTATAATGGAGGAAAACATTAACTGCTCTGAAAGGACTCAAGAGCTGAGTCTTAAAGAAGGATTTTACAAGGTTGACAAGGAAATGGGTTCTCTCCAGATGGAAGAAAAAAATCACAAGAAATCAGCAAGGAAGGATGAAACGGCACTGGACTTGGGGAAAAGGGAAAGCCATGAGATGTTGCTATGGTATAAAGAACATGATAGAGTGTCAGCAGATGAGGCTGACATCACCTGAGGCTGACATCACCTGACTTCTGCTGCTGAGCTTCTCTGACATCTTCTCAAGGGCTCAAGGCTTAGATACCCTCTGATATGGTTTATTTGTGTCCCCACCCAAATCTCATCTTGGTTTGTAATAATCCCCATGTGTCAAGAATGGGACCAGGTAGAGATAACTGAATCATGGGGGTAGTTCCCCCATACTATTCTCATGGTAGTAAGTCAGTCTCATGAGATCTGATGGCTTTATAAATGGGAGTTCCCCTGCACAAGCCCTTTTTGCCTGCCACCATGTAAGACTTTGCTCTTCTGCCACAATTGTGAGGCCTCCCTAGCGATGTTGGAATTTTGGAAAAGAACAATGCAGTCTGTGAAGGTAGGTACAGAAGCTCTGAGCTGACACAGCATGGAGGTCACTTGCCTGGTCCTTAGCACTACAATCCACAAGCCACACATCCACACCTTCAGTAGCAGCAATTTCCATCTCCAGTCTTTGCTTTCCCTGAGAGCAGATCCTGAAGCAAGAAATTGAATGCGAGTAGTTTATCTGGGATACAAAGACCAGTAGGTGAGTGAAGAAGTGAGACAAAGATGGCAAGGCCACCTATACAGGGTGCGTTATCAAGCCAGCTATCAGTGTGGACAACTGGAGCTTACTCCCACTGAGAAACCTCTGGGAGTCAGTGTGAAATACAAATCCCTGAGTTAGCCGCCTACCCCCATCCCCAGAAGGGCAAGGGAGCTTGTTATGCAGGTGTTTATTTTTATTAGTCATTGGCTGAGGGCTGCTAGTGCTGGGATGGTACAGAAGTTACTTTCCTGGCTCTTCCTGTCTACTGTAGGTAGAAAACTGGTCTCTCCCAGCAAAAGAAAGTCCTAAGGCAAAGAAATGCAGGAGCTGGCAGCTGGTAGCCTCTGGGGGTCAGGGGAAGTTTGACCAGAGTGCCACAAGGATGCCATGTGCCCCACAGCAAGCCTTCATCTCTTAGCCTGCCCCCCACCACCCCAGCCCGTCTGTCCCAGCATCTGACTTTGCTGATTCAATCTCCTGTTCTGTGTTTGGGGTTTTATTTCAACTGAAGCTTCCCTCCCCACCAGCTACCCCAGTATAGCACACATTAAAGTACTTGGAAAATGTTTGCTGAATTCTATCTGATGACTCAAATCCAATGGGCTACCTGGTGAATTTATTTTAACATGATCCTGAAATGAAACTGAGATGATTTTACATGAACTACAGTATTTTATCTGTAGGTCCACGTTTCTATTACTTCCTAGTCCTCTGGTAATTGGTGAAACTGTGAGAGCAGATTTTTCTTTTTTTTTTCTTTCTAAGCCTACATATTTTGATTCAATTATATCACCATGCTGCACTCAGGGGGGTTATATTACATTGCCTCTTCTCTGCCCCAATTGTGCACAATCCTGCAATATTAGGGAGGTTTTACTATAATTCCTAAGCCTCAAATATATTTCTCCAGTGGTTTGATTTTATATCCTCTTTTTGGGTTTTATTAATGGCATCAGATATAGGAGCCTATGTACCAGCTGAAGTTTTTTCCTCTTAGCTATTTACCCATTTTCTGCTAACAGAAAAAAACACTACTCTCTCCATTCTCAAATCATGTGCCTCAGGTGGCATTAATACCACCTGTGGCTCTAACAGCAAGCATGTGATTCATACCTGGACAGTCAGAGTATCACATTATTTTTGACTACTGTGTGTGCATGTGACCCATTCAGAATCAATCAAATACAGTATGGTATTTTTCAGAACTACTGAGAATACATTTTCTTCTTTTCTTCTGAACTTGAACCTGGAAGAAATTTTCCAGGAACTGCTGGCAGCCATCTTACTGAAAGACCCAAGCTTAATAACAAAGATAAAAGGAAGGAGAGCAGAACAAAGAGAGAAAGAGAGGCTGAGACGAGAGGACAAATCCAGCTGAGAAAAGTTAGGGATCCTTCTGGCCTTAGTAGTTCCGTAAGACTACAGACCACCTTTTGGCTTATGACAGTTTGGTTAGGTTTTCTGTCACTTGCAACTAAAAGATCTCTAACTGATACAGAGGTGGACAGACCCATCTATAAACCCCAGTTCTGCCTATTGTTAAGAAGCAAGTGTATTTTTTATTTGTTTTTAGTTCAGTTTTATCTTTTTAACGGGGACAAAATATCTGTTGTGAAGAAGTAAAATGCTATATGCAAAACTCTCTACATAGTATCTGACCCAAATGTAGAAATCTGTAAAAGTTAACTCCTTTTCTCCTCTTCCTCACCCTCCTCTCTGCCCTCCACACTGGCTTCCTCTGACCACATAGCAGCCCAGTAAAGGTAAATGTACATTGACTGCATTCCATAATTGATAAAGTCAAGGAAAATGAACATGGAAGTCCCATCATTGATACACCAGACTCCACGCTGAGGAGGGGAGTGATCCCCAGCTGGCCTCACACTGCGATTCAGAAGACCCGGATCATTTTTGTGACTTGAACAATTTCTTTGTCTTCTCTGGATTTTGTTTTCTTTTCTCTCAAATGGGAGGGGTAGTATAGAGATGGCATCTAAGGTCCCCGTCAGCTTTGAAATACACTGTGCCACACCTCATTTCCTGAAATGCCTCCCACCTACCTAGGAGACTCTAAAATCCCTGTACATGTGTTCAGACCAGGACCAAGAGATGGGTGAGGAATGTGGGGTGCCTAGGACTGAATATTGAATGAGACACTCCCTTTCAGATGTGAACCCCATACCAACACGATGCTAAGAATAAGAGCCTCTCTAAATTTTGCTCCCTAGGCACCAAGGCTGAATATCCTGGTCTCAGCTCTGATAGGTTCCACTTAATAGCAGTGCTTGCCTTAAGCTATATGAACATTAAATGCTGTATCCACCACCAGGGTTCCAGCCAGTTAATGCTGTTAAGCAACCTTGAATTTTGAGTTAGACCAAGGAAATGACATCATTCCTGGACGCAAAGGAAGACTTTTCCTGATTTATGAATTTTGGGACTCATTTTTATCCACCATGGAATGACTTATGAATCATATTATTTTATCAAGAGTTCCAGTTTTCTATCTTAGATTAGCATCAGCAACATGAACCTCCCTCGTCGCCCAGCAGGGCTTTTCTAGCACATCACAGGCACCACCATTGCCTTGACTTGTCAGAGAACTACTTGGACAGCGTCTTCATTGGTGGTGTTTTTTATTGGGAAAATATATCGACTAAGCTTCTTAAAAAAATACCTCTGGCCTTTGTTTTATTCTCTGGGGACACACGTATTAGACAGCCTTGAGAGAACAAAGAAGTTGATTTTGCTCCATCCATGATGAGGCTTGAGTTTTATGTTAATTTTATATGTCAACTTGACTATGCTAAGGAATACCTGGATAGCTGGGAAAACAGTATTTGTTTCAGTGTTATAATGTAAATGATTTAGAAAAGAAACGAGCAGACAGAAAAGACCCAAACCTGGAAAGTGAAATAATAATGTAAAAATAATGAGAAACTAGAAGGAGAGGCAGAAATTGGGTACAAAGAAAGTCATTTCCAACCCCATCTTTTATGTAGATACTCACATGCAAACACACATACGAATGTATTTTGTGCATTTACAAAATACTAGGCACTTCACATATGATGTCCCACTTACCGCTTACAATGAAATGGAGAAGACGTGGTGATTGCCATTTTATAGTTAAACAAATTAAAGCTGAGCCAAAGTCACATCACATGACTCAAGTGTGGTAAAAGAGTCTCAGTTCAAAATGAGATCTCTGACTTTAAAGATCGCTAAATCCCCTTCACAATTTTGCAGAGTAAACACAATTTTGATTTACTATTTGTCCTTTACTTTCCCAAAGGTTTCAATGTTTCTGGTCATCAGCAAAGTCGTAACTGGAAGTTAACTCCCTGGCCTCTAAGGGAGCTAGTTTAATAGCCTGCTGCTGTGAACAAGTAACAGAAGAGCTCTTTTTGAAGAATTAGGGACTCTGATTTCGTGCCTGTGTTTCCCGCAGTTTCACAACTGTGGCTGCAGTCATCTTCACAGCAGAGCTCTCATTATTATAAGTGCCCACAGCAGCAGCTGTAATTTCCAAAAGAAACATTAAGCCTGTCTCCACCCCACCCCCAATATCTATTAATATATCAGTAACAAATACCTTGCTGATAGCCCTGAATTTTGACAGCTCTAGAAGAGAGCATCTTTCACAGTTATTGTCCTTTAAGAAAAGCAGTTTTATGAGGGGATTCTAGTGCAATTGGCATGGTTTCTTTACTAAAACCTAAAACTTGTCCTGTTTCTTTAGAAATTGAAAACCCAAAACAGCCATCTCAAAGAATAGTTTCAAGATGCTGCAGCTGGTATTTTATGGCTCTCTGAAAAGGCATCTGTTTTTAAGAAACACAATTAATGTCATTTAGTTCCTTCTAAACACCCAATAGTGGATGAGGAATCACCGGAGGAGAAAGCGCACAGCTCTTGGAAGGGTAATGGTACAAAACATACATTTAGAGCCACTGACTGGATCAGTGTTGGCTCCTTCAGGACAGAAGGATGACCCTTGCATCTGCCTGGGGTAAACAGCCGTGTTTCCCAGCCTTAGCAAGAGGCATATATGGAGAGTAAAACCAACTACCTAAATGAAAATAGATCATTCTGGGATGAATTTTGCCTAATGCTTGAACATACAGCTTGTCCTCATTTCAGACTTCTATTTGATACAGATATTCACATGCAAATGAGGTCCCGTTATACAATGTAATAAAGGGAGTGACTATAGAATAACTTTTGCAATTGTTATGATCAGTTAGGTTATAATCAATGGTCTTAATAGCCTAAAAAAACTCAACTATGTTCTTCTTAGTCGTTTTGCGCTACTTTCTGCACTGATTAAGCATATTTGTTTATTTCACTATTTCCCATTAACTACACCCCAGACTAGGAGTTTTTAAATACTCCACTGCATCCTCACCTAGCTGGGTCAACTGCTTTAAAGCTCTGGGTTCCTAGCACCTGGCACATTAACTGACCATCAAGAAGCACTTCTTGGATACATTGATTTTCCAAACTGGTCTCCAACTACCTTCATGCATTATATCTAATAATTTCTTTAAAACTTCTCTTACAAAAATAGGGCAACCTTGTCAATCCACAGAACACACATGCACACACACACACACACACACACACACATACACACATACATATATGCACACACATATGCACACAAACATGATATTCCAGGATGGCCATCTGGCAAGCTGGAAATAGGAAAATCTAGTTAGTCCTTGATGTTTTCACTCTTTTTTATCTATTTTTTTTTCTATTTCTATTTTGTCTCCAGTTCTGCTACTAGCAAGCTATCTATACATTGACATACAGCTTTTCCTTTCTGGCCATAAACTTGTTTATGGGTTAGGTTTCTTTCTAGGTATGCTATCTACTCTGACTTTTTATCTGATAGAAAGAGGCCTAGAGTAACTAAGTTTTTCTGGGAAAAGGTATATAAAGATGGTACAGTATCAACTAAAACCTAAAAAAACAGAACTTAAATAGATTCCTGATAAGCTAAATTCAGATTTGTGTATGGAAGTGGGGGTTGCTGTCAAGCAGGGTAAGACAGAAGTTTAGAGAAGTGATGTAATTAAAGAGGTTGTTTCTGGAGAGGCTACTTCAAGAGTAAAATTGTGCATGATTCTGGATTCCATAGTGTTGATCATTGCCTAGTGAGTTTTCATCTCATAAGAGCTAGCCTTCGCTGAGTTCTTTCCTTACTCCCCAATTTACATACCTCCTACCTTTGTTTCTGCCCACATGCCAAGCCTTGTTCTGCAGACTTCCAATTGATTATGAGAGCTAATCAGTAGCCTTCCAATAAAGTCCTTGTATGCCTAAGTTGCACAGAGTCTTGCAACCAAGATCCTTTACAAATTAGAAAACTAAGAAGTAAAGATGTTGAAAAAAACACTTATTGAAAGTGACAGGGAAAATCGCAGATAGAAGACAGGGCTAATGTGTAACTACCACATGAATGGACAGAACAGCATGTAGAGATGAACACTACTGTGATTTTTGCTCCAAGAACCACCAAAAGAACATACCAAGAAAACTGAAAGAATTCACAGGTCCTTTGAAAGAAGCAGCATGCTGCTGCAAATTCCGTAAAACAGGTGGAAAAACTGAGGTGTGAGGGAGAAAAACCTGTCTTCAAATACATATCCCTACTGGGGAATCTGAAAATGCAGATCATGGGAGAAGGATTTAACCTTACCTGAGATGAAATGGTTTAGGAAGTCACAAGAAATACATAGGTACAAGTAGAAGTGGGAAGTGCCTTGAACACACCCCAGTCTCCAACTCAAACCAAGGGAAGCCAGCCCTGCCTATATCTCACAGAGGCCCTTAGGAAAAGCAGCCAGCAAAACTGGAAGGTGGCATGGGGCAAAGGAAGCTCCCGACTGAAATTCGTAGTGATTTCAACTAGGCACAACTTTTCTTGAGGAGAGTCTAGGAGGCTAGGAGGAGCTGCTTTGGATATGTGCAAGCAAGTATGTGAGCACAGGAGTGCAGGAGCTGCCACCAATGGAGTGGGCAGACAGGGAGGGGCAAGGTCCAAAAGTTGTACTGCTTTCTTAGCAGGGTAGTTCACATCCTGGGGCAAGGTTTGAGTGGGGCATTGTGGGAGCAATACCAGCCTTACTACCTGTGTGGGAGCTGGGCAAGGCCTCTCACTGCTGGTTATTCCCTACTTCCCTGGTAAACTATATAACACAAGAGAGGCAGCCAAGATCCCCCCTGGAACATAACCCCATTGGCCTGAGAACCACTCTCCCATCCCCCACAGTAGCTGTGGCAAGCCCCACCCCAGGAGAGTCTGAGATCATACCCTCCTAAACCTCTCTTGCCCAACAGTATTCCGCTACTCACCCTGGTAGCTGAACACAAAACATAAAAACCCTGGAAGCTTTATATCCCTACCCATCATCTGAGAAACCAAAATACTTACACTGGCTATCTTAGGGCAAGCTTAGAGGCCGCTGCTACTACTACAACAGCTGGTGCTTGCTTGAAAGTGTTACCTCCTGGCTAGAGGTCAACTCACTCAGGCCATTACAGAACCTCATGACAGAATAACCCTCATCCCAAGAAGAAGACAACACCAAATTCAACTACCTGCAAAATCCTGGCTAACCAGAGGTCCTGAGAGTGTCCATGTGACAACTTCACTGCTAGCATTACAGAAATGCTAGTATTTCTCTATTATTCTCAGTCTTAGAGAAAGCCAGCACACTAAACATATCTACAACCGAAGATTCTCACAGAGTCTACTTCATTTGTCTACCAGAGCAGGTGCTGGTATCCATGAAGATGGATGAATCTGAAGATGGATCACATAACAGGACTCTGGAGACATCCTCCAGTGCCATCATGGAGCCTGGGAGCTCTACTGGGTGGCTAGACCAAGAAGGACAATAACAATCACTGTAGTCTAGCTATCAGGAAGCCCCATCCCTACAGGAACAGGTACAGCACCATATCAAGGGATGATCCCATAGGACGAGAGAATCTGAATAGCAGGGTTGAGTTTCAGACCTCCCCACTGAATTAGTCTACCCAATTAAGAAGGAACCAGAAAAGTAATACTGGTAATATGACAAAACAGGATTCTATAACACTCCCTGAAAAAATCATACCAGCTTCCCAGCAATGGATCCAAACCACCACTAAACCAGCAGTATAAGAAATGATAAAAGGAGTTCTAAATCTTGAAACAAAAGCTCAAATGCACAGAAATAGAACCTCCTTAAAGCATAAATCTCACAAGGCACATTAAACAATAACACAACGGAAAACCTCAGCAACAGTAAGGTATTAAGGTAACAACTAACGTGATGAATCACATCTCAATACTAACATTGAATGTAAGTGGCCTAAATGCTCCACTTAAAGATACAGAATGGCAGAATGGGTGAAAATCTACCAACCAAGTATCCGCTGTCTTTAGGCACTCACCTAATGCATAAGGATTCACATAAACTTAAGGTAAAGGAATGGAAACAGATATTCCCCACAAATGGAAACCAAAAGTGAGCAGGAGTAGCTATTCTTGTATCAGATGAAACAAGACTTTTTTTTTTTTTAAACTTTTAATTTCAGGGGTACATTTGCAGGATGTGCAGGTTCTGTTACATAGGTAAATGTGTCATGGGGGGCTTGTTATACAGATTAATTTATACTCAGGTATTAAGGCTAGTATCCATCAGTTATTTTTTCTATTCTTCTGCCTCCTCCCACCTTCCACCCTCTTATAGGTCCCAGCATATGTTGTTCTCCTTTATGTGTTTATGTGTTCTCATCATTTAGCTCCCACTTACAAGTAAGAATATGTCATAATTGGTTTTTCATTCCTACATCAGTTTGCTAAGGATAATAGTCTCCAGGTCCATTCATGTATCTGCAAAAACATACTCTCATTCTTTTTTTATGGCTGCATAGTATTCCATGATATATGTATATGTACTACTTCATCTAGTCAATCATTAATGAGCATTTAGGTTGATTCCATGTCTTTGCTATTGTTAATAGTGCTGCAATAAGCATATGCATGCATGTGTCTTTATAATAGAACAATTTATATTCCTTTGGGTAATATAAATACCATTTAAGTTAGTAATGGGATTGCTGGGTTAAATAGTATTTCTGTCTTTAGGTCTTTAAGGAATCACTATGCTGTCTTTCACAATGCTTGACCTAATTTACATTCCCTCCAACAGTGTACAAGAATTTCTTTTTCTCCACAAGCTCACCAGTATCTGTTATTTCTTTCACTTTTTAATAACAACCATTCTGACTGGTGTGAGATGCTATCTCATTGTGGTTTTGATTTGGATTTCTCTAATGATAAGTGATGTTGAGTTTTTTTTCATATGATTGTTGGCCATATGTATGTCTTCTTTTGAGAAGTGTCAGTTCATGTCCTTTGCCCACTTTTTAATGAAGTTTTTTGGTTTTTTAAATTCAAAACAGACTTTACAGGAACAACAGTCAATAAAAAAAAAAAAAAGAGGGAAATTACATAATGATAAAAGGAATAGTCCAACAGAAAATATCACAATCCTAAATATATATGCTCCTAACACTGGAGGTCCCAAATCTATAAAACAATTACTGCTTGACCTAAAAAATGAGATAGACAGCAACACAATAATAGTGGGAGACTTCAATACTCCATTGACATCACTAGACAGGTCATCAAGACAGAAAGTTAACAAAGAAACAATGCATTTAGCCTACATCCTAGAACAAATGGACTTAACAGATATTTTTAGGACATTCTACCCAAAACCTGCAGAATATACATTCTTTTCTTCAGCACATTGAATGTTCTCCAAGATAGACCATATGATAGGTGACAAAATAAGTCTTAATTAATTTAAGAAAATCAAAATATTATCAAGTATCCTCAGACTACAGTGAAATAAAACTGGAAATTAGCTCCAAAAGGAACACCCAAAACTATACAAACACCTGAAAATTAAATCATCTGCTCTTGTATGATCTTTGGGTCAACAATGAAATGAAAATAGAAATTTAAAAGGCCTTTGAGCTGAATAATAATAGTGACAAAACTTATCAAAACCTCTGGGATACAGCAAAAGCAGTGCTAAGAGAAAAGTTCAAAGGCCTACATCAAAAAGTCTGAAAGAGTACAAATGGACAATCTAAGCTTACACCTCAAGAAACTAGAGGAGCCAGAAAAAACCAAGTCCAACCCCAGCAGAAGAAAAGACATAACAAAGATCAAAGCAGAACTAAATAAAAATGAAAGAAAAAAAAGTACAAAAGATAAATGAAACAAAAAGCTGGTTCTTTGAAAAGATAAAAAAAAATCTATAGACCATTAGTGAGATTAACCAAAAAGAGAGAAGATCCAAATAAGCTCTATTAGAAATGAAATGGGAGATACTACAACCAATATCACAGAAATACAAAAGATCATTCAAGGCTACTATGAACATTTTTACACAAACAAACTAGAAAATCTCAAAGAGATGGACAAATTTCTGAAAATATACAACCTTCCCAGATTAAATCAGGAAGAAATAGAAACTCTGGAGAGACCAATAGCAAGCAGTGAGATTGAAATGAAAAAAAAAAAAAAAAAAAAAAAAAAAAAAAAAAAAAAATCGACAACAAAAAAAGTCCAGGAACAGATGGATTCACAGCTGAATGTTCTCAGACATTCGAGGAAGAATTGGTGCCAATCTTACTGAAACTATTCCAAAAGATAGAGAAAGAAGGACTCCTTTCTAAATTATTACATGAAGCCTATATCACTGTAATTCCAAAACCAGGAAAGGAATGACAAAAAAACCAAAAAACAAAACAAAACCAAGAAAAAAAAAAAAACAATAAAACTACAGACAAATATCCCTGATGAACATACATGCAAAAATCCTCAAGAAAAATCTAGCTAACCAACTTCAAAAGTATTTTTAAAAGACTACACACATGATCAAGTGAGTTTCATATCAGGAATGCCAAGATAATCTAACATACACAAGTCAATAAATGTGATACCTCACATAAATATAATTAAAAAGAAAAACATGTGATCAACTCAATAGATGTGGAAAAAGCATTTGACAAAATCCAGCATCTCTTTATAATTAAAAACCTCAGCAAAATGGTATAGAAGGAACATACCTCAATGTAATAAAAGCCATCTATGAAAATCCTACAGCCCCCATTACACTAAATGAAGAAGACTTGAAAGCACTCCCCTTGAGAATCAGAACAAGACAAGGATGACCACTTTCACCAATTCTATTCAAAATAGTGCTGAGAGTCCTAGCCAGAGCAATCAGACAAGAGAAAGAAATGAGGGGCATCCAAATCAGGAAAGAGGAAGTGAAACTGTCACTGTTTATCATTGACATGATTGCATGCCTGGAAAACCCTAAAAACTAATTCAAAATGCTCCTAGTAAAGTTGCAGAATACAAAATCAATGAAAAAAAAAATCACTAGCATTTCTATACACCAACAACAGTCAAACCAAGAGCCAAATCATAAAGGAAATCCCACTCACAGTTGCCACAAAAAGAATAAAATACCTAGGAATACAGCTAACCAAGGAAGTGAAAAATCTCTGCAAAGAAAACTATAAAACACTGCTGAAATAAACAGTTGATAAACAGGTAAAAATATCCCATTCTCATGGATAGAAAGAATCAATATAATGAGAAAGGCTACACTGGCAAAAGCAATCTACAGATTCAATGCAATTCCCATCGAAGAACCATCATCATTCTTCACTGAACTAGAAAAAAAATTCTAAAATTCATATCAAATCAAAAAAGACCCTGCATAGCCAAAGCAAGACTTAGCAAAATGAACAAATATGAAGGCATCACATTACCTGACTTCAAACTATACTACAAGGCTACAGTTACCAAAATATTATGGTGCTGGTATAAAAAATAGGCATATAGACCAATGAAAAAGAATAGAGAACCCAGAAATAAATTCAAATACTTACAGCCAACTGGTCTTTGACAAAGCAAACAAAAACATAAAGTGGGGAAAGGACACCCCATTCAATGAATGGTGCTGGAATAACTGGCAAGCCACATGTAGAAGAATAAAACTGAATCACATCTCTCACCTTATACAAAAACCAACTCAAGATGAATCAAAGACTAAAATCTAAGACCTGAAACCATAAACATCCTAGAAGATACAACTCTTCTAGACATTGGCCTAGACAAAGAGTTCATGACCAAGAACACGAAAGCAAATGCAACAACAATAAAAAATAAATAGATGAGACCTAATTAAACTGAAAATTTACACAACAAAAGAAATAACAGAGTAAACAGACAACCCACAGAATGGGAGAAAATATTTGCCAAACTATGCATCTGACAAAGGACTAATGTTTTGAATTGACAAGGAACTCAAAGAAATCAGTGAAAAAAAAAATAAAAATAATCCTATCAAAAAGTGGGCAAAAGACATGAATCGACAATTCTAAAAAGATATGCAAGTGGCCAAGAAACATATGAAAAAATGCTCAACATCACTAATTATTAGAGAAATGCAAATTAAAGCAACAAGGAGACCCCACCTTACTCCTGCAAGAATGGCCATAATTTAAAAATCAAAAAAGAATAGACGTTGGTATGGGTGTGGTGAAAATGGAACACTTTTACACTGCTGGTAGGAAAGTAATCTAGTACAACCACTATGGAAAACAGTATAGAGATTCCTTGTAGAACTAAAAGCAGAACAACCATTTGGTCCAGCAATCCAGCTACTGGGTGTCTACCCTGAGGAAAAGAAATCATTTTATGAAAAAGATACTTGCACATGCATGTTTATAGCAACCTAGTTCGCAGTTGCAAACATACCGAAACACATGGAACCAGCCTAAATGGCCATTGACCAATGAGTGGATAAACAAATTTTGGTTATAAATACACCATTAAATACTACTCATCCATAAAAAGGAATGAAATAATGACATTCACAGCAACCTGAATGGAGTTGGAGACCATTATTTTAAGTAATTCAGCAATGGAAAACCAAATATTATGTGTTCTCATTCATAAATAGGAGCTAAGCTATGAGAACACATAGGTATAAGAATGACATAATGAATTTTGGGGAAAGGAGAGGAAGGGAGGAGGGTGGGGTGAGGGGTAAGACTACACATTGGGTAGAGCGTATACTGCTTGGGTGATGGGTGCACCAAAATCTCAATAATTACCACTAAAAATACTTATCATATAACAAAAAACTACCTGTCCCCACAAAACTATTGAAATTGTTTAAAAAAGAAAAAAACAACAGCCAAAAAGAAAAAGAAAGTGACAGTCAGAGATGACATTGCTGTGATTCTAGCAAGGCTATAGGCCTCCAGAGTCCTTGCTCTTAACCAGTACTCAACATTGCTTTTTTGCAAACATGTATGCAACCATTTTTGGAAAATATTTTTAACTCTGCAAAATATAGTAATATTGAACATATGCATACTATAGAACCCAAAAATTAGATCTTGGATGTGATATATTGCAAAAAATCAGTGCAATGCTTTCAAAATTCTCCCATCAATGGGTGCAGTTTATTTTCCCATTCTGTGAATCTGGGCAGCTCTCTTGATTTTTGTCCAGGAAACTAAAGTAGAAGTTTTGTTGTGTCAGTTCTGAGCTTAGGCCTCAAGAGACCTTATAGTTTATGTTCTTCTTGGTCTCAGAACCCCACCACCCTGCGTATAAGCCCTGTGGCAAGTTGCTGGCAGATGAGAAACCAGGTAGAACAGGGATGAACCACCCCAGCTTAGCCATCTTCGGCCAGCCAGCCCCCTGATTCTCTGGCAGAGAACACAGATGCATGAAAAGCCCAGCTCAAACTGGCAGAGCTTGAGCTCAAGCCAAAGTGCCAGCCCACAGAATCGTGAGCTATATAAATGGTGACTGTGTTAAGTCACTGATTTTTTGAGATGGTTTCATGAAGCAAAACCAATTCACTAGGTACATTAGGAATATATATATACACACATGTATACACATACACACACACACACACACACACACATACATCAGGTATGTATTCTTTTAGAATGTTCAGAACAGCATTGTTTATACCAGTAATAAAACAATTTAAACAGTCATCGATATATAAATACACAAACTGTAATTTTCATACAACGGAGAACTCCATAGCAGTGAAATTCTCACCTAGAGAAAACAACACGTAGTACCATGGATGGATCTCATAAGCAATGAGAAATGAAAAAAAAAAAAAATGCTGAAGAACGCAGGCAACTTGGTACCACTTACATTAAGTTGGAAAATAAGCAAATTATGTATTGATTAGGAATTCCTTTTTATGTGGTAAGTCTAAAGAACTGCATGGAAATAATCATCATATTAGAGTAGGCTAACTCAATACAAGTTTTTTCTCACTTATGTCACAGTACAGTGAAGTTGTTGGTAAGAAACTGCTCCATATTGTCATTTAGGGACCCAATATTGTCCTTTGTAGTTCCCCCTCCTTGAGAACTTCAGGACCTTCTTTATGCAGCCAAGTAAGGAAAAAGCTTGGAAGATTACTAAGGAGGCTTTTCTGGGTGAGATCAAGAAGTTATGATGCACCTCATTTTGTTCATATTCTATTGGCCAGAATTCAGTTACACACAAGGGAAGTTGGTAAATATAGTATAGCTGTGTGCCAAAGAAAAGAAAACAGACTTTTTGGAGTGGATTTTGTTGCAGTTAACACTGGGTAGGTGGGTGGGGGAAAGACTGAAGTATATTCAGGAAAGAAGAAACAGAAGGCTTCACTAATATTATTCTATTTGCTAAGCTATGTGGGATGCATACATGGATTTTTATTATATTTTTCTTTAAATATTTGCTTTTTCTGAACTATGTCATTATACAATGAAGAGCTTATTAAAGCAATTAAATAGAATGTAGGATCTCTAATCAAGGAAATGGAGATTAAAACAATTCTGTATGAAATATTCAGGAGAAGTGAATCAGAATTCTAGAACATCCTGGGAAAAAAGTAGGGATTCTGCAATTTAGAATGGTGATTTCTATTTTTGTTGGGTTGTCCTTTGAATCAAGATCGATTATGGAAAGGGATGTAAATGAGCATCAATCTTTCTACAGGTGGCCAAGCATGGTGTTTCACTCCTGTTTCCCCAGTATTTGAGTGGTCAAAGTGGGAAGATTGCTTAAGCCCAGGAGTTTTAGGTCAGCCTAGACAACATGGCAAGACCCTATCTCAAAAACAAAAAAAAAAAATTTTTTACAAGAAATTCTAAACACCAATTACATTAGGGAAGGGGTCTCACTTGCATCATCCTATCAAAGAATAGTAGAATTTCAGAGTGGAAAGGGTCTTCAGAGATACATACTCTTACCAGCTTTCTACTAAGGACAGTTATATCCTCCCCAGTACCTTTGGCAGGTGGTCATTCAGCCCCTGAAAGAACAATACCAGTGAAGAGTGTTCTGAGCCTTCTCTATAGGCCTGACTGCCCAGCATGCATGCCCTTATACTTTATTTTCTGCCAGGCCAGGAATAGATAATCCAAGGTAATCCACTGTGTTGTCAACTGGGCTGCTGTTTTTGGTAAACGTAACGGCCTTTTAATGACTTAATCCAGTGGATTGACCCATAGAGTGCCTAATGGAAGAATGTCTTAGAGTGTGTGAGACTTTCATTGGAACCTACAGATGCTCACTTATTATCTGCACAGTTCTAGACACATTTCTAAAGTAACCCTTTACATAGCCGAATGCATATCCAAGATCAAGATTAAAAATTCTTTTTTTGACCATTTGAAGTTAATACTCAGCTTATGAGGGCCACACCCACAGTCATAAAGTGATATTTCCTTACTCTGTACTCCAGGGGATCTTTGTGTATACCTCTTTCTTGATATTTCAAATATTCCAGCATCAATAAGGGAACAATATTAGTGTATATTCCTTCCAGTATTTGATGACTTCCTCTTAGACACTAATCAGCCACAATGTCTGGTCTACAGAAGATGACCAATAATAAGAGAAAATATAGACATAAACATTAGAAAAGTCACAAGGAAAATAATTCAAAAGAATTAATGGGATGTGAGACTACTTCTAAATAGGAGTTGTTAATGACTAATACAAGATTTCAGTGAGAAACGAGTTGTGCACTTAAATTACATGCAAATCAGAAGGCTTTCAGAATACAGATATTATGACAATACTAAAATTTTAGGCCACCAGGAGTGTGTAATATCCCTCCTTTTCTACAAATTGCAATTAGCTGTATTCATATACTAAAATTCATGAAGATGCACGTTTACAAAGTAAGAGAGACAAGAAAGTGGCAGTTCACAAGTCCTAGACAAGACAGTTCCATTTTGAAAGTGGCAACCTTCTCCTTTCCACTTGATTACAGATCTGACTGAAAGATAAGCATAAACATCAGATGAAAATTATGACTTAAGTCCTTGGGCAAATTGGCTTGTTAAAATTCTCCTGAATTAAAAATTTCCCTGAAACTGCAGGCCACTCCACAGTGACAGATGCAGCTCAATAGTGCTTGTGACATGATTATGAGATGATGAGAAGGATTTGAGTCATGCCTATTTCATTCTTCCAGCTCACCAATCAGGAAAGACACTCCTCATCAGCCCAAATGTCCATCAGTCAATGAGTAAATAAAGAAAATGTAAGAGATATAGATATATGTGTGTGTGTGTGTGGGTATATATATATAGATAGATAGATCTATCTATCTATCTATCTATCTATCTATATATATATATAATAGCTGAGTAATATTCCATGGTGTGTGTGTATATATAAAAATAAACATTTATATAAATAAATATAAATATATATATGTATATATATAAATGTCCATCAGTCAATGAGTGGATAAAGAAAATGTAAGATCGATCTATCTATCTATCTATCTATCTATCTATCTATCTATCTATCTATCTTAGATCTCTCTGTCTATATATAGATATCTATCTATAAGATATATCTAAGATATATATATCTTTGGGGACTCAGGGGAAAGGGTGGAAAGGGGGTGAGGGATAAAAGACTGCATATTGGGCACAGTGTACACTGCTCAGGTGATGAGTGCACCCGAATCTCAGAAATTACTACTAAAGAACTTATTCATGTAACCAAAAACCACCTATTTCTAAAACACCTATTGAAATAGAAAAAAATAAAAAAGAAGAGGCACTCCTCATGAGGGTCAATGATGGCTGGGCAAGCCCAGCAGAGCTACACAAGTGGAAACTTCTCACACAGAAACAGAGGAGTAAATAAGTTTTTCCCAATAACACAGTAGGCTTCCCAAATTCTCTGTAGTCTGGTAACTCATTTCCCATAAAACACTAGGGAGTATGCCAGTCCTCTGAATCTTATTCATGACCCAGAAGAAGGTGGTTTGACAGGTTCTCTGGAAACTATGTATCCGTCCAACAGCAAAGAGCAGCACTATTTCTCCTCCTGGTAGTCCCAATGAATGCTGATAGAAATGTGAGACTGTCATGGGTAATAAATACACAAGCAGGTCTGAGCTTCAATAGCAAGGTGCGGAAGGAATCAGGGAGCATCAAACAGAGTTGCTTAGGATTCTGCTGACTAGTCTAGGGCAGAAGTAGGGCTTGCTGATTGTACACTTCCTCTGTCAGAGCCTGAGAAGCTCAAAAGGATTGTTCCGAAAAATCCCAAAGCAGTTATACATTTATGCTCATAAGTATTTTGTTATCCATATGCAACTCTAGCTGGGGTTTTGGATGTATATTTCTATGTAATTAGAAAAAAAAAAAAGACTATGAAGCCCAAGAAAGCACATCAATCTTTTACAGTACAATTATATAGTTTTTTTTGTGGCTTTGTTCTATGATCCTGAGGCAGACACACGTAATATACGCATCTGTTTTGAGAATTTATGTATTTACATAAACACATCACACATTGTCAGTTATTAGAGGTTTCTTATATGTAAGTCGTTCTAAGTATGCTGCTTTAAAAATAAAAACTTCTTTAATATTAGTTTTACATTCAAAATATATTAAGTAGATGTCCTGAAATTTTTTTTTTTTTTTTTTTTTTTAAAGGAGTCTCACACTCTCGCCCAGGCTGGAGTGCAGTGGTGCAATCTCAGCTCCCTGCAATCTCTGCCTTCTGGATTCAAGTGATTCCCCTGGCTCAGTCTCCTGAGTAGCTGAGATTACAGGTGCCCACCACCACGCCAGATAATTTTGTATATTTGTAGTAGAGGCGGGGTTTCACCATGTTACCCAGGCTGGTCTCAAACTCCTGACCTTGTGATTCGCCTACCTCGGCCTCCCAAATTGCTGGGATTATAGGCATGAACCACCGCAGCCAACCAATGTCCTGAATTATTAAAAGAAGATTCTGAGAAAAAATTAACCATTTCTTGATTTCTTAAGTTCATCATTATGGGACAAACTTGAGTTACCAAAATATTTAAAGTTTTCCCTTACATGCAGACTGTGCTTATCACCTCTCTGTCACTATTAGCTGCTAAATATTTTTGAGATAAAATTTACACACAGTGAAATGCACAGCTCTTAATTTTATAATCTGATGAGTCTTGATAAATGTTATACCTGTGTTATCATACCCCAATCAAGACACAAGATAATTTTATCAGTGGCATGATCACAGCTAACTTCAGCCTCCAACTCCTGGGCTCAAGGGATCCTTCGACTTCGTTTTTTGTAGAGACAGGGTCTCCATATGTTGCCCAGGTTAGTCTTGAACTCCTGGGCTCAAGTCATTCTCCTGGCTTGGTGTCCCAAACTGCTGGAAATACAGGCGTGAGCCACCACTTCCAGCCTGTGTAATATGTTCTTCCATTTTTCTGTTGATGGATGTTAAGGCAGTTTCCTTTTCATCCTATTATTTTTTAAAAAGCTGTAATAACCTTTCTATAAAATTTGAATAAGTAACTTGATAAACATACAAAAGACTTGAAATTCCTGCATAAAGTCACATGCAAAAAAACTAATCTGCAATAAGAAAGTAAACCCAAAAAGCATCCAGAATAAAGAGAATATAGGAAAATAGCTTCACAACCTTACGATGGGCAAAGATTTCTTATATTCTTAACGTATTTCCCTATATGTTTCCCTTAACATACAAAATTTTCCATAATATTAACATAAAAAGTACTAAACATAAAAGCTGGCAGATTAGACATCATGAAAATGGGAGAATTCATCAAACACATCATTAAGAAAATGAAAAGTCATTGTCAATGTAGTGTAAGCACTGAAATGTATTGGCAAATACATTTGACAAAGTGATTGTATAAAAAATAAATAAATAAATCCCAAAATCAACACTAAGAACACACACTAAAAATGACAAAAAAATGCGAAAAGATACTTCACAAGAGCAGATCTAATGAATAGCAATAAGCACAGAAGAATGCTCAGTGTCATTAGTCTTGAATAATAACAATATATCATTGCATATTTATGCATTTATTTTTGAAACAGAGTTTTGCTTTGTTGCCCAGACTGGAATGCAGTGGCACAATCTCGGCTCACTGCAACCTCTGCCTCCCAGGTTCAAGTTACTCTCCTGCCTCAGCTTCCCCAGCAGCTGAGATTACAGGCACCCACCACCTCACCTGGCTAATTTTTGTATTTTTAGTAGAGACGGAATTTCACCACGTTGGTCAGGCTGGTCTCAAACTCCTGACCTCAGGTCATCCACCCACCTTTTCCTCCCAAAGTGTGAAATAACAGGCATGAGCCGCCACGACCGACCATTTTTTATACTCACTTAAATGACTAAGATTAAAAAGATGGACACTGCTAATGCCGGTGAGAATATAGAGCTACTGGAACCCTATCCATGGCTGATCAGAGTATACAATGACACCATCATGTTAGAGAATTGTTTGGCAATTTCTTGAAAATTTAAACACAAGTAACTTTACCTCGCAATTCCACTCCTATATATTTACAAAAGATAAATAAAAATCTATGTTCAACTGCTGTTTTTTGATAATCTTATGCAATATGCTTTGAAGCATTTTCCTTTAAGACCAGGCAGAAACAGGACAATAAAGAAAACCAGCATCATCTGAGCACCTGCTATGTGCCAGATGACGTTGTAGGCAGATTATACGTATTATTCCAGGAGATATGTGACTTGCCTAAGGGCAAACGAGTAATAAATAGCAAATACGACTTTCTTTTATCCTTGTATGCATTCATCAATAAGTTTCTGTTCGTATTGGGCATTGTCCTGAGTACTGGATACACTGCATGAAAAAAAAAGAAAAAGATGAGGTTTCTGTTTTCACATTACTCGAATTCTAGTGGGATTGAGAAGACATAAAATATTTAAAAATAAATAAATAAAAAGGGGTTTCTGATTGTAAGCTACTAGGAGGAAATTGCAACAGGGTTATAGGACAGAGTGGCTGACAGGGTGGAGGCACATTGTAAAGGGTGGCCACGGAAGATGCGTCTGAGTGATGGTGTGTTGGAGCTGCTACTCCACTGATGAAGAATCAGGCACATGGAAACCTAGAGAAGAGTCTTTCAGGCAGAGGTGATAGCAAGAACAAATGTCCTAGGGTGAGAACTAACTTAACGGGATCAAGAAGTAAATAGAGTCCTTTGTGACCAGACAGGGAGACGGACGAGGGGAGACAGGTTGGTAGGGGCTAGATCACGCAGTGCCTTAAACACTATGATAAAATGTTCAGATTTTATGCTAGACAGAATGGAAGGTTTTAAACCAGAGTTTTAGGATCCACTCCTGGTACATTGTCAGTAGTCAATTGATGACAAGTACAATATCACAGCCGGGTTTGACTTGAGGATTGCTTGTATGGCTTCTTTAATAAAGTCAATGGGCACCTGTAATCCCAGCTACTTGGGAGGCTGAGGCAGGAGAATCACTTGAACCTGGGAGGCGGAGGTTGCAGTTAGCCAAGATTGCACCACTGCACTCCAGCCCAGGTGACAGTGCGAGACTTCATCTCAAAAAAGAAAAAGTCAAGTCCACATTCCTTTTTTGATTTGTCCTCTTGATAAATATTAATTAAGCTCTCCTATCAGCCAGATAACATTCCAGGTATAAACAATGTAACAGCAAATTGCATAATCAAAAGTCCTGCCTTTATAGTGCTTATGATCTATCTCTGTGCTTTTCTAACCTGGCTGCATAATTAGAATTACCTGGAGATTTAATTTTTTAAAAAAGAAAAAACTAATAGAGCTCACTCATTCTTTTATCTCTCCAGATTATCCTATCATGCAAACTCAGGTGAGCATAACTCTATTCCTAATCACCTGGGGGCAGCACGAGGTAGCGATGGAGATTTTTAAAGAATATTTTTAGGCTTCCCTTTAAACATTGTGATGAAACTGGAGCACAGATAAGCTTCAAAGTGCAGTCCATTTATTGGCCAGCAAGTAGCAGAGCTGAGATTCGAACCCATACCTTTCTACCATTTAGCAATACTTTTTTCATACATAACAGCTACCGCTATAAATTTTTTAATAAATAGCATTCTCTTAATTACTTATTAACTTTTTATTTAGTATTCGATTCTTTTGATTCTTAGGAAAGTCCATAAAGAAAGCTAACATATAGTTACAAGCCGAGTTTTATTCTTATATTTCAACTCCATAGTTGATTAGAACAATGTCACGAGTCTTCACAAAAAGGATAAAGAAATTGAGAGTAACTTTAGTTTTTTACAAAGAGTCTGAACATTGTTTGCTTCAAATTTGTTTCCCTGCTTTTGTCCTGCCTAATTGGAGAATTAAGGTAGGATGGTGCTTCTTTCTTTCTTTGAAAGTCAGCTCCCAACATGACTGGCAGGTATGTAGGGACATTTTCATTTGTAGGCATCCAGTTGGCCTTATTTGAAATAAAGAAAGAAATTAAAGAGAACAGGTTTTCATAATGACTAAATCTTCATTTCTGTTTGACATTAATTTGCATAATCTAAGTAATTTATGTCTCGCCTGCCTTCAGAATCAAATACCAGAGAAAAACAAATTTTTCTTCAGAATCCAATTGTGAGTTTACATTTTTGCCAAATATCAGCTAATATGCAACTTCAAGAAATAAGGACCAGGAATTAACTAGACACTCAAGTCACTGTCTTTATTCAAATCCATGTTAATATAAAGTGTGACTTCTAGTAGACCTACTTTGTCACTGCATACAAATAACTCAATTGTGTTGGGACAAGTAAATGTTTTGCATGTGTATGAAGAGATTGATAAAATATTGTGAGTTATCAATGTCCTTTAACATCAAGAGAGTTAAAATGTTAGTACAAGAAATTAGATCAAGATACGGGCTGCCTTTAGTTGAGTTGTTGAACATTCATTTTGTTGAATAAAATAGGTCTGAAAAACATACAATATATAATATTGTCCTCATATGTCACATCCAATATCTGATATGTGTCCCAATATGTGGCTGCCACTCACTTCACCCAAATAGGCAGTTTTTCTTCCCAGCCCATTGTAGGAAATTACCAGTGTAGACCTAGTGGGGAGACAAAACTCCCTTTTTAACCCCAGGAGTAATGAGAAGCACCCACTGCTTGGATGTCAAAGAAGACTGAGTGGCTAACTTACACTTCTCCCACTACCTGACCATAAAAAGACAATGACCCCATTATTCCTTACCAGAGTGGTGTCAGAGAGAGCTAGCTAACCCAGAAGTATTTTAAAAAGGTAGTCTCATAAAACAATACAGAAATATCCCATTTTCAGTTGCAAATCACACATCATACCAAGAACTGGGATGATCCAAGACCAAATAAAAATGATAATTAACAGATACTAACATACAGATGACAGAGATGGTAATGTTCTGATGATTTTAGCATAGCTCTCATAGAGAGGCTTCAAGGAGAACTACAAACTGGCTTGAAACGAGTGAAGAAGTATGAAATGAGTGAAGAAACAGAATCTCCACAAAGAACAGCAAGTCTCAGCAAACAAACAGATATAAAGAGAAAGCAAATGAAAATGTTAGAACTAAAAATTCAGTAGCTGAAAATTTAAAAACCCTATAGGATGGGCTCAATAGCAAAATAGAGGGAGCAAAGAAAATTCAAGAAATTAAAGATAGAACAGCAGAAATCACCAAATCTGAGCCTTGGGGACCTATGGGATTGTAACAAAAGACCTAACATCTGTGCCACCTGTGTCCCAGAGGAGAGCTGAAACAGGGAGAGGCTGAAAAATTACTTAAAGAAACAATGACTGAAAACTTCCCAAGGTTTCCAAAAGACATAACCCTACAGATTTAAGAAGCTGAGCAATTTTTAGCTAAACAAACCTCCCAAAATTTACATCTAGACATATTATACTCATACTTCTGGAAACAAAAGACAAATAAAATACATTGAAAGCAGTGAGAGAGAAAGAATACCTACAGAGAGAAAACAATTCAAGTAACAGCGGAACTCTTATCACAAATTATCAAGGCAAAAGGAAGTGGCACAACTGAAAATCCTAGACAAGGTACACAAAATAGACATAGGGAATACTCTGAAAGACAGAGAGGAGAAGGCAGACTGGCTAGAAAACCCACGACCAGAAAAATAGCTCATCCCACACATTTTACCAAAAAAATCTCAATGAGCCACAGACTTAAATGTAAAACTTTAACACCTTTTAGTAGAAAACATAGGAGAAAACTTTCAGAATTTAGAGCCAGGCAAAAAATTCTTAGATTTGAGCCTATGCATGAATCATAAAAGGAAAAATTAATACATTAGACTTTATCAAAAATTTTAAAATTTGCTCTATGAAAGACCCTTTCAGGAGGATAAAGACAAACTACAGAGTTGCAGAAAATTTTTGCAAACAACATATCTCATGAAAGATTAGTATCTAATATCTATAAAGAACTCTTGAAACTCAATAGAAAAAAAAAATGAAAAAGACATTGCACCAAAGAGGATATACAGATTGCAAATAAGCACATAAAAGATACTTGACCTCATTACTCATTAGGGAAAGGCAAATTAAAACTATAACAAGATATCACTACACTTATCAGAATGTCTTAAATACAAAATAGTGACATTCAATGCTGGCAAGAATGCAGAAAAACTGGATAGTTCATGTATTGCTGGTGAAAATCTAAAATGCTACAACTATTCTGGAAAACAGTTTGGAAGTTTCTTTAAAAACTAAACACATGGCTATCATACAACCCATCAATTATACTTGTAGGCATTTACCCCAGAGAAACAAAGACTTCTGTTCATATAAACTTATACATAAACATATAGCAGTTTAATGTGTAATCACCCCAAACTAGAACAATGCAGGTACCCTTAAACAGGTGAGTGGTTAAATAAACTGTGGCATATCCATATATACCATGGAATACCACTTAGCAATAAAAAAATAACAAACTCGGGAAGGTGTGGCAGTTTACACCTATAATCCTAGCACTTTGGAAGGATTACAGGTAAGCAGATTGCCTGAGCTTAGGAGTTGATCAGCCTGGGCAACATGGTAAAACCTTGTCTCTACTAAAACATAAAATAAATTAGCAATTAGCTAGTCATGGTGGTATTTGCCTATAGTTCCAGCTACTCAGGAAGGTGAGGCAAGAGAATTGCTTGAACCTGGGAGGCAGAGACTGCAATGAGCTGAGATTGCACCACTGCACTCCAACCTGGTGACACAGCAAGACTTCATCTTTACAAAAAAACAAAAAACGTAAAACAAAAAACTGAGCTGGGCCTGAAGGCACCACAGGAATTTCTACCACTGCCAATATTTGCAGGTGGCAAGGAGCCAGGCCTGGCAGGCAAGGGATGACATGATGTGACAGCTGGCAGTGCAGACAGTGGTGGTTCACACCCTGGTGCTGCTCCATGTGGGTTCATTTCAACCAAATCAGAAAGGTTGAAAACCAGAAGTGCGCTGTTGGTGTGCTTTTGGGGTCATGACAAAAGAAAGTGCTTGATGTATTGAACAGTTTTGCAGTTCCTTTTGATGAAGATGACAAAGACGATTCTGCGTGGTTTTTAGACCATGAATATTTGGAAAACTTGTATGGAATGTTCAAGAAAGTCAATGCTGGGCTGGCACCACACAGGCCCTAAACTACACAAGAATGACATTACCATCAAAGAACTCATGAAAAGGTATTGTCCTAATTCTGTATTGGCCATTACTGACATGAAGGCAAAGGACCTAGGGCTGCCCACAGACGCGTACATTTCAGTGGAAGAAGTCCATAATGATGGGACACCAACCTCAAAAACCTTTGAACACGTGACCAGTGGAATTAGAGCTGAGAAAGTTGGAGTTGGACACTTGTTACGAGGCACCGAAGACACGATGGCAGGCACTCTGTCCCTGCGGATCACACATCATGTCCACGGTTTGAAGGAACCGAACTCCAAACTTCTGGATATCATGAGCTACTTGGGGAAAAAGTAGCCTCAGGCAAGCTGCCCATCAACCACCAGATCATCTACCAGCTGCAGAACGTCATCGACCTGAGCCAGACATCAGCCTGCAGGAGTTTGTCAAAGGCTTTTATCTGAAGACCAACGACCAGATGGGGGTAGTGTACTTGGCTTCGTTGATCTGTTCCGTGGTCACCCTGCACAACCTCATCAACAACAAGATTGCCAACTGGGATGCGGAGAAGAAAGAAGGGCAGGAGAAAGAAGAGAACAAAGAGGACAGGAAAGAGGGCACAGAGAAAGATAACACTTCTGGCCCCAAGCATTTCGGATGAGAGATACTCAATTATCATAAAAATGAATAAGCTTCAGAAATAGGCAATCGCATGAGTCTCTCAAACAGGATACTGAGGTACATATAAAAAGATACATACAATATGATTACATTTGTTCAGAACTCAAAAAAGGCTAACTTCATCTACATTATTTTGAGATGCATATAAAAGTCACAAAATGATAAAGAAAACAAAGGGATGGGTTATTCTAAATGTCAGCATGCTGAGTTCTGTCCCTGGGGAGGGATGGTATGTGACTGGCACAAGGCACAGAGGGTATATTTCAGCCTGACAACAATCTAGTTTTTGACCCATGCAATCGTTTACTAGGTTCATGGCACACTTATTATTTAGACCACACATCTATTTTCATACCTTTCTTAATATACGTTACATTTCTCAATTTCAAAAGAAAATTTTATTGGGGGGGTGGAAAGCAATGACTTATGAGCAGCATCATAGAAAGAAAAATTTCACCTCCACATACACCCAGTCCTAATCCTGAGATACTACGCAGAGGGCTATCAAGGAGCAGGGAGTAGCAGCATCCCAGGGAGGAGCAGGTAGGGACATTTCATGGAATAAGAAATACGGAGATCCAGTGTCTGCTTTTGCAGCGATGAATCCAGACAAGGTGATTTTAGTCCGGGGGTCCAGTGGCTAAATGGGACTTCATCCCTGATATTAGAGGACAGGATAGTTGGAGTTGACTGTAAGCAATAGGCATCAACACTCCAGATGAGATGACGTTATTTAGTGTCCAGAATGCCATGGGACTCCAGGTTTCTGTTGGTTCTTATTCTACCAGCAGTTTCATCCTGGTCAGGGTGGTGAAATGCCAGCCCCCTCTGAGGCCACCAACATCCGTGCCACCCGAAAGCCACCAGCCACACCTGATCTGTTTGTCTGCATCTTTCTCCTCCATCTGTGGTAAAACCGTGTCTGCCATGAGCACCATCCAGAGCCCAGCACAGTGCCTGGGAAACTGTAAATGCCTGCTAAATCTTTGGCAAATGAATGAGTAGATGAAGAATTTCTGATTTACATTAGGAGAATTTGAGCCTAGAAGAGCCACAGAAAGGAACTGGAGCTAGGAGTGGCACAGCCTGTTCAGTAACACTTAATACTCAAAACTTTTCCATAAGCAGCCTAATCTTTCCTTCTACAAACTCCTCTGCATTCTTTTAGAATCCAGATTCAGGAAGCTAGGGTTAAGATATTGCAAGGAAAGGAGTGAAAAAAGTTTTCGTTGTTTTAGAAAGTGGTCTCATTCTGCCTTATTTCAAAGTAAGTGTTGTTTTGAAATTATTTTTCCCCATGTAAATGCACTGTGGGGAAGAAGTGGGGAAGGTTGTTGAAGGAAGGTGAGGAAACGCAGCGAGGCCTGGAGGATCAGTCACAAATCAAAGAAGATGGGGAGGAGAGAGAACAAGTCAGTGAAGGGGACTGAGCATGGAAAGAGGAAACAAGCTTCAGGGCACTGGAGAATTAGAAAAGGAAGGGCTATGGGGAGACAGGAGAGGGACAAACGAAAGATTAATGGGATCCTGTTCAGATGACCATGGCCACCCCCAGCCTCCTAACTGGCCTGCTTTTCTCTGGCCTTTCCCTGACCTGCTTGATACCCCCTCACCCACTCCAGGTCAAAATCAAAGTCAGGAGAGCCGTTTTCTACTCCAAGTTCTAAAACAGCACTGTCCTAGAGAAACAGAACACCAGCCACACGTGTCATTTTAAGTTTTCTAATACCCACATTAAAAAAAGAAATAGGTGATATTAATGATAATAATATGTTATTTAGGGAGGAATATAATGGATTTATTAAAAGATATGAATTCATGAATTCTAGTGTTCTTTATCACTGTAGGATGGCTATAGTGATATACTACAATAATATAGTGATATCACTACAATAATATACTACATAGCTTCAAATAGCTAGAAAGAAGATATTGAATGTTCCTAATACAAAGAAATTATAAATATTTGAGATGATGGATATGCTAATTGCCCTGTGATCACTATACATCTATACATTATATGTATCTAAACACCACTATGTACCCTGTGAATATGTACAACTATCATTTGCTAATTTTTAAACATGTTAAAATATATATTTTTTATTTAACTTAATATATCCAAGACGTTATCTTTTCAACATGTAATCAATATAAAAAAAACTAGTGAGCTAATTTATATTTATAGTAAGTCAGTGAAATCCCATGTGTGTTTTAAGCCTAAAGACATTCAAATAGGACAGGCTTCAAGTGCTTAATAGCAATATATGATGAGTGACTATGGCATCGGACAGGGAAGGGCTACTGTGTGACCAGGGGCATACAACCTCACCTCTCTGAGCCTTGATTTCTTCCTCTACAAAATGAGTGTCAGGCCAAGAGGATCTGTAAGTTAGCTTTAACATACTATGGACACATACATTACCCACAACGTAAAGTTCTATTTCACAATTTCACAGCAACCAACTCTACTTCTCACCACGGCCATCGAGCTTGAAAATGTACAGCAGAGGTTGGCAGTCCCAAACCATAATGTAGATCTATTCAAATGACAATGTAGTGGGCACAGGGATAGTCCCTTTAACATAGCCATTGCCTCGCTACCCAGCTGCATGCCATGCATACAGTTCTGTTACAAAGAATGGCAAGTTTATGACTTTGCATCCCAAAGAGTCCCTTCATGGTATTCCCTTAATCTGCAAAACTGAGAAAATGATCCATTCAATTACACAGATAACCCATTCTACTAACAAGAAAACATGAAAGGCTGAGGTTTTATAGCAGGAAATCCAAGAACTTTACTAGGGTCCAGTTTGTTCCATTTTTAAAAGTTCCTTAAGGGAACTGAACTAAAACTTTCCTCTATAATGTGCACTGTTAGGAGCCAAACACATGCTGCACTCTTGGCAAAGAGGCGAAGGTCTCCTTTCCAGCAGAGCTCTTCCCAGGGAAATTTTCACCACTGACAAACTCTGGGAAGACATATGAATGTTTCCAGCCATGGAACTAGCTGTATTAGTCTGTTCTCATGCTACTGATAAAGACATACCTGAGACTGAATAATTTATAAAGAGATTTAATTGACTCACAGTTCCACAGGGCTAGGGAGGCCTCAGCAAACTTATGAAGGAGAAGAAAACATGTCTTACACAGCAGCAGGCAAGAGGGCTTGTGCAGAGGAACACCCCTTTATAGAGCCACCAGATCTCATGAGACTGACTTACTATTACGAGAAGAGCATGGGAAAAAACCCAGCACCATGATTCAATTACCTCCCACAGGGTCCGTCCCACAACACGCGGGAATGATGGGATCTACAGTTCAAGATGAGATTTGGGTGGGCACACAGACAAACCATATCACTAGCTTACGATAGAATTCTCTGAAAGCTGCCCTGATCAGTTAGAATCCTGTCTCCCCTACACTCTGGCTCAAACCAACCTCCCTGAATTAATCTTCCTCCATCCTGTTACCTGCTTGACTTTGAATCTCTTCCTCATGTCCCAGCTGTACAGTCCTGCTTCTCCTTGGTCATGCTGTGCCTTTACATGTGCTGTGCTGTCTGACTGGAAGGCTCCCCTGTCCTCCACTGTGCAGACATACCTTGCTATTTAAATCACAATTCCTCTGTGAAGTCTGCTCTAATTCTACCTGACAAAGTAAGCAGTAACTCTCTCTGTTTCCATTGCTCTCTACGTGACATCATGTAGCAGCTGTCACAGTGACATGCAACAAACCCACCAGAATGTGGAAATGAAGACAGATCAGAGTTGAAACCCCTGCTCAGCCATTCTCTCACTTTGTGCTGGTCAGGAAGTTACTTAACCTTTTCAGATTCTTTATAATTAAAATGGCAACAAAAGTACCTATCTAATGACACCGTTATGTTCTTTTAGTTAATATTCACAGGATGCTATTCAACTGTGCCTATTACTGACAGTATTAAAATTACCTGACATTGATGCATGAGTCCATTAAAAGCTACTTACTGAGCATCTACTAAGCTTTGGGTGCTATCCTAGCTTTTGAGGAGAGATTCAGGCAAATAAATTACTCAGTCCCTGCTTGAGAGCAGCTTATTATCTCAGTAAACAAAGCCTGTCTTTGATGTTGGAACATAAGCTTTCTTTCCCCTTGTTCTGTCCTTTGGAAGGCGAGTAAATAGCTGCCTTTGGTAACTCAGCTCTGTTGGGATGCCTGCTGTTTGACTGGGAAAAGCCGATAGTTGGAAGGTAAACAAGATAAAGCTATTTTCAGTAAGGTAGGATTCAATAGGAATCTATACAGAATCAACAATTATACCACCACCTAAAAGATGCTCTGTCCCTATCTTCCTTACGTTAACTTTTCATTTCAATGTCAATTTCTGAACAGCTTCTTCCCTCCCAGGTGGGTACAGAAATGGCCAGGAAGGCTCCGCCCCACACAAGAATCAGAAGCCATGGCTGAGAGTTAGCAGAGCCAAATAAGCGGCTCAGAGGGGCTGTGATGAAACCCATCTTTCTAATAAGTTCAGTTTTCTTTTTTTTTTTTTAACTTTTATTGTAGGTTTGGGGATACACATGAAGTTCTGTTACATAGGTGAACTTGTGTCATGAAGGTTTGTTGTACAGATTATTTCATCACCCAGTTATTAAGCCCAGTACCCAATAGTTATCATTGCTCCTCCTCTTCCTCCTCCCACCCTCCACCCTCAAGTAGATCCCAATGTCTGTTGTTTCCCTCTTTGTGTTCATGAGTTCTTATCATTTAGCTCCAACTCATAACTGAGGACATGCAGTATTTGGTTTTTTGTTCCTGGTTTAGTTTGTTAAAGATAATGGCCTCCAGCTCCTTCTATGCTCCCACAAAAGACATTATCTCATTCTTTTTTATGGCTTTATTGTATTCATGGTGCATATGTACCACTTTTTTAAATCCAATTTGTCACTGGTGGGCATTTAGCTTGATTCCATGTCTTTGCTATTGTGAATAGAGCTGTGATGAACATTCATGTGCATGTGTCTTCATGGTACAGTTTTCTGTTAAGAAAGTGAGAGGAAATGCTTGGAATCATTCCGATTCAGCTATGCATCTTTCAGGAAGAGTTAGATTAGAGAAGATGAAATCATATTTTTTCCTCTCTAAGAAATGTTACAACTAACAAAGAACGTAAAGGACTTCTTCAAGGAGAACTACAAACCACTGCTCAATGAAATAAGAGAGGACACAAACAGATGGAAAAACATTCCATGTTCATGGTTAGGAAGAATCAATATCGTGAAAATGGCCATACTGCCCAAAGTAATTTACAGATTCAACACTATCCCCATCAAGCTATCATTGACCTTCTTCAGAGAACTGGAAGAAAACACCTTAAACTTCATATCACATGGAACCAAAAGAGAGCCCACATAGCCAAGTCAATTCTAAGCAAAAAGAACAAAGCGGGAGGCATCACACTATATGCTATATACCGGACTTCAAACTATACTACAAGGCTACAGTAATCAAAACAGCATGGTACTGGTACCAAAACAGACATATAGACCAATGGAACAGAACAGAGGCCTCAGAGGCAACACAACACATCTACAACCATCCGATCTTTGGCAAACCTGACAAAAACAAGCAATGGGGAAAGGATTCCTTGTTTAATAAATGATGTTGGGAAAACTGGCTAGTCATGTGCAGAAAGCAGAAACTGGAGCCCTTCCTGACACTTTACACTAAAATTAACTCCAGATGGATTAAAGACTTAAACATAAGACCTAACACCATAAAAACCCCAGAAGAAAATCTAGGCAAAACCATTTAGGACATAGGCGTAGGCAAGGACTTCATGACCAAAACACCAAAAGCATTGGCAACAAAAGCCAAAATAGACAAATGGGACCTAATCAAACTCCACAGCTTCTGCACAGCAAAAGAAACAGTCATTAGAGTGAATTGGCAACCAACAGAATGCAAGAAAATTTTCACAGTCTACCCATCTGACAAAGGGCTGATATCCAGAATCTACAAAGAACTAAAACAGATTTACAAGAAAAAACAAACAAGCCCACTCAAAAGTGGGCAAAGGTTATGAACAGACACTTTACAAAAGAAGACATACATGAGGCCAACAAACATATGAAAAATGCTCATCATCACTGGTCATTAGAGGAATGCAAATCAAAACCACATTGAGATAGCATCGCACGCCAGTTAGAATGGCCATCATTAAAAAATCTGGAGACAACAGATGCTGTAGAGGATGTGGAGAAATAGTGTAAATTGTGGTGATTGTGTAATTGTGGTGATTCCTCAAGGACCCAGACATAGAAATTCCATTTGACCCAGCAATCCCATTACTGGGTATATATCGAAAGGATTATAGATCATTCTACTGTAAGAACACATGCACATGAATGTTCATTGCAGCACTGTTTACAATAGCAAAGACCTGGAACCAACCCAAATGTCCATCGATGATAGACTGGACAGGGAAAATGTGGCACATATACACCATGGAATACTATGCAGCCATTAAAAACAATGAGTTCGTGTCCTTTGTAGGGACATGGATGAACCTGGAAACCGTCATTCTCAGCAAACTGACACGAGAGCAGAAAATCAAACCCCACATGTTCTCACTCATAGACGGGTGTTGAACGATGAGAACACATGGACACACGGAGGGGAGCACTACACACTGGGGTCTGTTGGGGGGAAATAGGGGAGGGACAACAGGTGGTGGGGAACTGGGGAGAGATAGCATGGGGAGAAATGCCAGATATAGGTGAAGGGGAGGAAGGCAGCAAATCACACTGCCATGTGTGTACCTATGCAACTATCTTGCATATCCTTCACATGTACCCCCAAACCTAAAATGCAATAAGAAAATATTTAAAAAAAAAAAAAAAAAAAGAAATGAGATATCCTGGAGAGAAAGGTATCCATCCCTCTGGGGTGCAGAGCTGCCAGGGACATTGGAGGGTTGGAGCAAACCTCCCTTTTGAGAGATGAAACCACCGTGATGGAGCAGAAATTGGCGGGGCAGGACCAGTGCAAGGCACGGGAAGTGAGAAAGTTCAGGGAGGGAAAACAGAAGCTCAGAGCCGCAGGCTGGCCATGCTGTGCAAGGCGTAAGAAACTCTAATCCACTATGTGCTCCCCCACATCCCTGACATCACACTCGGGTTGGCAGGAATCTTCTAGATTCCCTCTTACTAGATCTAATAAGATCCACTAGTCTACACTTCCAAGTTAAGCTAGATTTGGCTCGGGAGCCCTTGATACCTTCTGATGGCAGAACTGGAAGTGCAGAGGCTGCCTGGGAATCACGTGGCCGACATAACAAAGTAAGCCCCGAGGCTACAAAGCAGAACCCTGGGTTGTGGAACAAAGGGACCACTTTCTAATCCCACCACCTCAGGGGTGTAGTCAGGCCTGATCAACCCTGGGTACGGTCTCTGCCAAGGAGACTTCATGCTTCCCCAGGGATTTGGGTGGCAGAACCTTCTGGTGCTAAATAAACTGCAGATCTGGTCACAACACAATGCCACAGGTGTACAATTCAAGAGAGCTTCAGAGTGAGAAAGCCCAGTGATGCTTTCTCCCTTCCTCATCTCTAATAACTGTTTTCTAGCTAGGAACAAAAGAGGCAACTCTCTAGGCTTAAACATGGGCATTAAAGAAAAAAGATAAGAGAATGTAGGGGGCTGGGAGGATGCCCCCAAACTCTCATTAAAACAAAACCAAAGCCATTTAAACAAGAGCAGAGGGCTCCATTAATTATGAAACTGTCCTAAACAAAACAATACTTGGTGACATGTTGTGACATTTACTGCAAAGAATGGAAGACCAAAGTACTGGCCTGCCCTTCTGAGAACTGTGTTATTGCAAAGATAAGGAGGAAATGCAGCTGCTTTTGCACAAACCGAGCAAAAGTCCAAACTAGGGAATGAGAAGGTGAATGAATGAAAAAAAGTATCACAGAGCACCAGCAATTTCCCTCTATCAGGGTCGCCCTGATTACTCAGATAGTTGCCTCTCAAATGCACTCTCGGGGAGATGCCAAGGAGCAGGGAACCAGCAGTGACTGGGATTGCAAGGTCAGCAGGATCCTGTCTCAACTCTTCCCCTCAGGGGTGATCTCAGGACAAGACATCTTTTGTCACCTGCAGGCTTGTGTGCCAGATTGTGAAATGTCCTCTCCTCTGGGCTGGGGAGTATGGTCCTTCTTTTACATTTCCCTTCATATAAATGATGCTTTCTTCCAGATCCTAAGAGCCTCCTAGGCATAATAACTTTGTATCATTTAGTTTCAAGTTCATATTGCCAGAGCCTGTTTGGCACTGAATGAACGGAAGGCAGGAAAGAAGGGAAGGAAAAAGAGGGATGGATAGAGAGGGGAGGGATAGAAGAAAGGACTGTTGAGTGAGGCATTGAGGAGTAGTGAAAACTTTACTGTCAGCCGGGCATGGCAGCTCATGCCTGTAATCCCAGCACTTCGGGAGGTTGAGACGGGTGGATCACCTGAGGTCAGGAGTTTGAGACCAGCCTGGCCAACATGATAAAACCTCGTCTCTATTAAAAATACAAAAAAATTAGCCAGGTGTGGTGGCGTGCACCAGTAGTTCCAGCTACTCAGGAGGCTGAGACAGGAAAATTGCTTGAACCCAGGAGGCAGAGGTTGCAGTGAGCCAAGATCACACCACTGTACTCCAGCTTGGGTGACAGAGCAAGACTTCGTCTCTAAATAAATAAAACTTAGCCATTGCTTTAAATAAAATCTGGTAGTATCAGGTGTAGGGGGCTCCAGGGTCAGACTACACCTCATTAAATCCTGGCCAAACTAATTGTGTTACCTTTGGTAAGTTTCTTATCCTGTCTGTGCCTCAGTCTCCTCCTGGATAAATGAGGAATTGTGATGTCATCCATTTCTTAGGGCTGCCATGAGCATTAAAGGATGCAGATTATATAAATTGCTAAGCACAGTGTCTGGCTCTTTCAGTTACACACTAAATCTTAGCAATTGCTTGTCAGTAAAAAGAAGTAATTCCAATGAAGCCCCTGTGGTTGAATTGAGTTGGGGGAGACAAATCCCCATCTTCTCTCCATTTCTCTCCCCTCCAGTGTGCTGGAGAGAGCCCTTGCTCTCCCTGAGATATTAGAAATCTGCAGAAAGCACTGGGGATCATCATAGAAACGATTCAGGCACTGAAATCAAACCTGAGTTCAAATCCCATGTTCATCACTTAAAAAGTAAGAAAGTTACCTAACCTCTCTGAGCAGCAGTCCTTATCTGCAATACAGCGGGGAAAGATGCCTCCTAGAAACCTCTTGTGAAGAGGCAATAAGGAAATGCTTGTGGAGCATTTGGAACAGCCGGACACTTAGCAGGTGCACACTGAATCTGCCTCCCTGCTGGATACCTCCTCTGCTACGTGCAGAGCAATTGATTCCTATTTTCCAGGAGAGTGGAAGAAAATACATACTCAAACAGCTGCCCAGGAATTTGACAACAGAGTCCCATTTGGACATGTGAGGTGGTCATTTCCCACACTTGACGGACAACAGGAGTACCTGGGGCATCCTGTGGCCAGATATGTCAGCGTACTGCCAGCACTGGGGACAGATTGCATTCACATGGCACTGCCCCTTCCAGAGGCCACATCTTTAGCAGACAGCAAAAATGCAAATCAGGAAATGTGTGGCTTTGGAAATGACTCTATCAGTTGTCAGACTGAGCTGCTCCAAGACCGCTGGGTGACTCTGAGCAAATATGAGAAAGAAAGAAAAACCCATAAATTCCCAGTGGAAGTTTCATAAATGACTCAAGAATGACAGCTCTCTCATTTCAAACAAGAGGTACCTGTTGCATAAAGAAAGAAAATTTCCAAACATGTCTTGCAGTGTAATTTTTGGCTCCAGGATAGAGGGAGGAACGGAAATTTCAAGATTTCTGACTGCTTGATCCTCCTATATTCCTCCTTTTCCCCCAAATTAGGGTTGAAATTAAATTTTAAAAAGGAAATACAGAAATGGGGAATCAAAGCAAGGGAGAGTATTAGCTTTGAGTCACTAAGTTTTTTCAATAGCTATTTTTTCCTTCCTTTTTGCTAATTAAGTTCTTTTATTATGAAAGATTTCTAATACACATAAAAATAGAATAACACAATGAATTTCCATCCATCTATCAAACTTTCAACAATTATCCAGTCTTGTTCCATTTCTATCTTTATTCGCCTCCCTTCCTCCTGTTCTATTTTAAGGACGATTTCAGACAGGATATCATATCATCCATAATATTTCACCAACAGCCCTTTAATGAGCACCTTCTAGGTATCCTTGCCACTGGGCAGGCAAAACAGATAAGGTGTCTTGCCCTGACAAAACTCATTGTCTTAAAGGGGGAAGCATATCTTCTGAAACACATAAAGTCAATATTTCCATTGCAAATTTATATAACATATTTATGTAACAAATATTGTACAATTGACTTGTATCAGGCACATCTGCAATGCTTTACAGCATTAACCTTTATAATGTAGTCCTCCTGATGACACAATAAAATAGGTGATATTATCGTCCTGATTTTACAGATGAGAAAGTTGAGGCACAGAGAGGTTGAGTATTTTTGCCCAAGGTCACACAGCTCATAAATGGTGGAGCTGGATTGCACAAAGTGCTGCGAAGCACATCAGAGGAAATAGATAACTCTATCTGGGGGCACTGAGGCCCCAGAAGTTGAAGACTGCTCATGTTGTATTCCAAACAATGTGTTGTGAAGGACTGCTCTTGGATAAGGTAAGGACCCCTTCCTCCTGAAATGTCTAATGTGAAACAATTTGGCAAATAAAAACATACGAGTAGTTGTTAAACCAGCGCTAGGATTTATGCTTTCCAGAGTATCCCAGGACTTTTTAACTATACAAATTTGTCTGCTTAAATATCTTATAGTTTTGTTTTTGTTTTTGTTTTGAGACAAGGTCTCAGTCTGTCACCCAAGGTGGAGTGCAGTGGTGCAATCATAGCTCACTGCAGCATGGTCTTTCTGGGTTCAAAAAGTTCTCATCTAGACAGAGGGAAAGGAATGAGCAAGCGTCCCGAGAAATTTCCAGTTGCACACAGAAAGCAGTTGTTGTGGAGACAAACAAAAAAATGTCCAGAAATGGAACTGGACAGGCAGGTGAAGCCAGGCGATGAAGGGCTTTTGTGAGCCATGCTGAGGAGCGTGAGCATTCCCATGGCCTCTCGATGGTGAGCAGAGTTTCGATAGGTGAATGACAGGGTCAAATCATATTAAGAGCAGAATTCTGGAAACCAGGAGGAAGACTGAATATAAGTAGGACAAATAGAAGGTCTACAAATGTCCAGGGTAACTGGAGGGCTGATCACATCTGAATCAAAACAGTAGAAGTTGAAAATGAAATTAAACATATGGAAATAAGAGTCAAGTGACATGGTGCCAAATGAGACTTCTCCTATTTCTCAGAATGTTGGCAGAAGCCCAAAGCTCTAAACAATAAAGAGCACGTACTGCAAATCTGAGAAAAAGTTGCTAGACCCATCAACAAAGAACTTGCTAAAACGTGGCTAAACCCATGCTGATCTCATTAGCCCGTCACCCACCCCCAGTCTCTAGATAACAGCAGCCCGGAGATATGGCCAGGGTTTATTGACAAAAGATGGCTAGCCTACTAGAGAATGTGGGGAAGGGATAATCTTCTCTCCCAAGCCAAAAAGAGGAGCTCTGGGCCCCAAGAATCAGCAGGGAAGTCAGTGACCCCAGCATCAGTAATTTACCAGAGCAGTGAGGAAATTCTTGGGAGGACAAGGCAGGTATTTCTTCTCAGAGTTTGGTGGGCACAGAAGAAAGTATTTATCTCTTGCAATGGCAGACAGGACTGGCCTGATATGCCCACCGAGCTAGAGAGCCACAGCAGGAATGTCCCGGAGCTTCAGGGTACACAGGCAACCATGTCCACCGGCTCCGTGAGTTAAGAAGATGCCATGAAATGTAGCCACTCAAGCGACAGTGTCCTGGGCTGGCATTTTCAAGTAGGAAGAGGTGACAGTTGTGTTGCCAGAAGTATATACTGAGAGAGTCCTACCATGTTAGTGAGAAAGTCCTGGTCAACAGTGCAGCATTCTGGTGGCCTTAAAAGGGTGGAGGTGACTGCAGAAAAGAGACAGTATAGCGGGCCCAATTGCAATCCTTAGCTCCTGACTGTACTCAGCTACTGTCAGGGAATTTTTAGTGTTTCTGCTATTTTCAGAACTGATAAGAATGGCATTCTATGCCTAAACGACATGGTGTCTGCTGAACACCTGCTTTCCTTTGGGGAGTCTGGAATTTTGGTATGTGCCAGGCAGAGGCTGCCTGCATACCAGCCTCCAATAAACACTGAATGCTTTGTCTCTAAAAGCACCACTACTTGGCAATATTTTACACGTTGTCACAACTCACTGTTGGAGAATGAAGCACATCCCGGAGACTCTACCGGAAAGGATCCCTCTGGATTCCCCCACATTTTGTCGCAGGTGTCTTTTCCCTTTGCTGACCTTGCTCTGAGATTTTTGGCTGTAATAATTCATAGCTGTGAGTATTATTATACGCTGAGTCCTGTGAGTCCTCTTAACAATTCATCAAACACAGGGATGCCTCCAAAGAGCCTACCATTGCCCCCCAAGAGTAGCAATGCCAGCCTCTGGGTGTGTGCCAGACAGAGGGTGCAGATGTCAAATTTGACAGCATCAGTCACGGAAAACCACTTTTAGACTTTAATTCCTCAGTTTTCTCTTTGCGTTGATTCTGAAGAAAGCAGAGACACTATAGGCCGTGCGAGAGGAGGAGAAAATGAGCAGACGAAAAAGGAGCAGCAAATGAGACAGGAGAAAGAAAAGTGAGCACTCTCTCCGACTTTGCAGATTATAAAAATGTGAATCGGGCCTGAGCTAGTGTGAGGAAGAGACAGGGAGTTGGAAGGGATAGGGTGGGGGCAAGTATCGAACTAGATTAGACATTAAATTTTGATGTTTTTAATATCTGAAAGAGAGACTATCATGATAGTGAAAAGTAACTAGAAAGGTAGAGAAGCCATGTGATCTGTCTGAAATGTTATCAAGGATGGCAAATTGTGCCGGGGAATAAGACAGAAGCAGAATCAAACTATCGATTGATAGAATCCTACTAAGTCTAGGCCATACAATACAATCCAGACTCACACTCTAAACACAAGTGGGTTTTCAATAAAACCACATGAAGTAGACAGTTAGATGTGTCTGTCACAAAAATGACATTGGCTTTGAATTTCAGCTCTATAATTTCCTAGCCATGTGATTGTTACAGAAGTTTCTTGATCCTTCTGATCCTCGGTTTCTGCCTTCAGAGAAGGTGGACTTGAATATCAATCTCACACATGGGTTGCCATGGGGATAAATGAGAGAAGATATAAAAAATGCTCAGCGCTCAACACGTGTTAACTCCCACACTTCTTGGCCACCTACTATACCCCACCCTCTTCAGGGCTTTACGAAATCTTTGGAAAAGGTGTGATTTTGTAAGACTGTATGTTTTCATGATCTTTATTTTGTTTGTGGGCCCGAGTACCTGCCCACGTTTTCAGAATTTGTAGTTAGTGAACTTGGGATTTGGACCCAGGAGTTATGATTCTTCCATTTCCTCCTGTAACTTAGTTGAGAGGCCACAGGCACAAATGCTGTGACTGTGCCTCTGTTCCCATTATTAGTGCGGGATACCTTATCACCCACTACACATCACTGGACCCTCTCTTTTCTAAAGGAGAATTCAGCTCGTATTTCCTTCCCTATTAATTTTACTGTGATGACAGACTGAATTTTATTTTTTTCAGTAAGAACAGACATCTCTAAATCCTTCCAAAATACATCTCCAACCACACCTTGGATAATGCAGATATGCCTGGGATTCCGAGGAGAAAAAATACTGGAGTCAATCAAAGCAAGTAACAAAGTGTTTCTCAAGCCCAGGGAGCATGCCAAAGCCACCCATTATAGCCCTAGGGTGTTTCTGAGAACCAGAGAACTCACAAGCCAGCTACTGCAAAACTCAAGAGAGCCTGGCTCCCTCCAGAAACTGCCAGCCAGTTTTTCTGCCAGCAAGGGTTGGAAGCAGTCCTAGCACACAGTTCTTGGGTTTCCCTCTGATCTTTTTCACTGCATATTTAGTCCTGATGAGAGAGAAGGCAAAAGCGGTAGAATCACACACACTTAGCAAATGTGTTTTAGTGAACTTTATGTATCTCTGACCTTCATTTTCCTCTTCTGTGAATGAGGAAGACAGACTAGATTAGTTCTTATCATTGGCTGCACCTAAAATCGCCTGGGAGCTTTTTAAAACTACAAATGCCCGGGCCACGCCAATCTGACTACAAACTACAAACTCCTGACCACGCCAATCAGACCATCTGGAGCAGCGGCCAGAACACGGGTTATTTCAAAGCCTCCCCCCATGATGCTGATAGGAAGCTACCACTGGTCTGAACAATGTTTGTGGTTTTTTTTTCACTTCCAGCATGCAGTTTATGATCTTTAAAGTGTGACCATCAGGGAATCAGACTGGCTCCCTACACCTATCATGAAAAGCCATCTAAACTCAGTTTTCTCCTTAAAAAAAAGTTAGAATAGGGGTCTTGTTATGTTGTCCAGTCTGACCTCAAACTTCTAGGCTCAAGCAATCTTCCCACCTCAGCCTCTCAAGTGCCTCTCGAGGCATGACCACCACACCAGCCTCAGGTTTATGTCTGTGCAGTAGGTAAAATTTAGGACAGTCTTGTAGACAGACCAAACCCGAGTGTGATTTAGGAAACTTTTCTAATGCTAAAACATCTGAAAGGCAATGATGAAATCTAAGATCAGGGGAGTCAAAATACAAATGCTTTTAGGGTCAGGTGAGTAACATACATGTGTGACTGAGTCAGATTTAACAAGAAGGAGTGGGCTTCATGAAGCTACAAATGTATGCCCTGCTTGTTGGCATTCAAACAATCTCCCTCTCTCTGTTCCTTCCTCCTTTTCTTCCTTCTCTCCATTTCTTCCTTTCCCTCCCTCCCTCCCTCCCTCCCTCCCTTCCTTCCTTCTCACCTACTTTCCTAAACACTGTGTTGGCAGAAATAAAGATTAAACTGCTTGCTTAATTCTACTGTGGATCCCATGTTTGAATCCCTCTGTAAAACATTCTGATACTACACATTGAAAAAAAACAACAATAATGCAACTATTACAAAGCACCTGCCTCATTACCGGACCTCCAGAAGACATCGTCTCTTCCACAACCCACACGGAAGTCGATTTTAAAATTGAAGGACAGGACTGAACGCGGTGGCTCATGCCTGTAATCCCAGCACGTCGGGAGGCTGAGGCAGGTGGATCACCTGAGGTCAGGAGTTTGAGACAAGCCTGACCAACATGGTGAAACCCCATTTCTACTAAAATTTCAAAATTAGTGAGGCATGGTGACACATGCGTGTAATCCCAGCTACTTGGGAAGCTGAGGCAGGAAAATCACTTGAACCAGGAGGTGGAGGTTGCAGTGAGCTGAGGTCGAGAAATTGCACTCCAGCCTGAGTGACAAGAGTGAGAGTCTGCCTCAAAAAAAAAAAAAAAAAAAAAAAAAAAATTGAAGTATAAACAAGAACTGTGGCCAAACATTGCTCCAAGCCTACTCACCCCCCTTTTCTTTGCCCATCTCCACAGTACTACAGAATTTAACTCCATAATCTTAAATCAAATGTCTACTTACAGTCCTTCGATTCTGTGTGCCAATCTGATTTTTCTCTTGAGATTACTGAACGTCCTTGCCACCTAGAATTTTAACAGCACATTCCTCTGATAAGAGCAGCTCCTACAACTGCAGGCAGGAGAGCCTCTCTCATCTCCTCAGCCCTGGAGGGCCCTACCAACCACCTGACCTCTAACCCAGGCTTTCCGAATTCGGCATGATGGATGTTTGAGGCCAGATAATTATTTTGGGGAAAGCTGTCCTCTGCATTGTAAGATATTTCCTAGTATCTCTGACCTCCACTCACTAGATGCCAGTAGCAACCCTACTCCCAAGTTGTGACAATAAAAAATGTCTCCAGACATCACCAAGTGTCCTCTCGGGGACAAAACTGCCCTAGGTAGAGGACACAGTTCTAACTGAACATAGTGTCCGAGTGCCTGGGAAGAAAATGGTACAGTGAGCTCCATCAGTGTGGGATACAGCCAGCATAATATCCAAGCTTTTAAAAAAAAAGAAAACGAAAAAAAGCCCCAGCTGAAAAGGAAACAAGCTTCAGGATGATCAGCTGTGTCAGTTCCATTTAATTGTAAATGCGGACAGGCTCTGCTGAGTGAAGTGCAGAATGTTTCTTGCCTTGGGCACTGATACCATATTAGAAAAAAGACGACCTGAGAGGCGTTTGTTTTTGTGCGTGGACAAATCTCCGCTCATCAGATTGTTTCGAATTAATGTGGTTGCCATAAATAAAATGTGCTCCTTTTTTGGACCAGCTTTGATCTATTGTTATCCCTCCCTTTTTTGCAACCTCTAAAGGCAATTTTCATTCAGATCCTTCATCAGTGAAGCAGACGGACTTCAATAATTCCACTCAAAAGCCTTTGTGGCTTTCTGCACACAACCCCCACGTCAATCAACTGTGCAGCCCGCTCTCCTAGGTGGCTGTCCCTCTATGTCCCTGGAGAACAGAAGATGGATGGACTGGGCTTCAGTAACTGGGACAGGCATGTAATGTGAGGAGAGCAAGTTTGACTGACGTTTTCCTTCTGTGTTCAGGTTATTGAATAATTGTTATAGAATTACTGCAGTCATAATTCTCATGCACCTTGCAGGAAGGGGCACAAAAGAGAGGTGTCTCCTCCTGGGGTAAAGAGCCATGATTGAGAATCCTTGCCTCCAGTTTGGCCATTAATAGTGGAATCCTCTGACAGCAGCCTGCATTTCTGTAGTTGCTAAAATCCACTTGTGAAAGATAACATGAGCTCCCATTGTGGCAGGACAGTCGTGGGTCCAAAGTCATTGAGCATTTGTGGTCCAGATGGTTATTGAAAGAAGTGTGGTGAGGGGAAGACCCTCTCTGAAATAATCCCAGCTCTGCCTCTTACTTGCTTTCTAGTAGGAACCCATCTGAGACTCTGTTTCCTTATAATTGTTTATGTCAGAGTTATGTTTCATTTTAAGGTCATCATAAATTTTAGGCATCTCTTATGGAAAGTGCCTGACATAATGCCTGATCCACGGAAGATGCTCTTTCTTTTCTTCTTCTCCTTCTTCTCCTTCTCCTTCTCCTTCTTCTCCATCTTCATCATCTTCTTCTCCTTCTTCTTCTTTTCTGTTATTCTCCTCTGTCTCCTCCTCATGATTATTATCATCATCAGCATCGTCATTGCCATGACACTTGTCATCGTCATTTCTTCTTAGAGAGATGAATGGGTTGTTGGATGTGTGCTGTATTCCTCTCTTCTGGCAAAGAAAACTAGTTATTCTTTACATGAGATGTGAAAGGAAGAAGAACGTCTTTCTCCAGGCTTCTCAGTTCTAAGAAAAGTGGGAAATTCCCCAGAAGTCTGGATCACTGCCAAGTTTCCATGGCTGAGTACATAATAGTAGCTTTCATAAAGATTTAATCCAAAGGTCCAGAAGCTTCACAAAGGGGGATTGGCAGATGCACTATAGGCTTGCCTGCCTTTCCTTTTCTTGAAGAGCACGGGCTGTGATTTCATGGAAATTGAAGATCTGATGCCATAAACATCTTTTCCACTCTGATTTGAATGCCAGGGTGGGTTAGACCAGCAGTGTGGACTAATGGGTTTGCTGTGGACAATAAGGGCAGACGCATATGAAAGCAAATTCTGGTTCTGCCATATGAGAGTTGTTAGCCCTTATCACCTCTGAGTCTCAGCATCCTATTCTGAAAACATGAGAAGAGTTCTTATTTCATAGAAAACTAAAAGGATTGGTGGCTTACACCTGTAATCCCAGCGCTTTGGGAGGCTGAGGCAGGTCGATCACCTGAGGTCAGGAGTTCGAGACTAGCCTGAACAACATGGTAAAATGTGACCACCACACCCATCTCTACTAAACATACAAAATTAGCTGGGTGTGGTGGCACATACATGTAATCCCAGCTACATGGGAGGCTGAGGCAGGAAAATTGCTTGAATCGGGAGGTGGAGGTTGCAGTGAGCTGAGATCACACCATTATACTCCAGCCAGGGTAACAAGAGTAAAACTCTGTCACAAAAAGAAAGGAAGGAAGGAAAGGCAGGAAGGAGGGACGAAGGAGGGAAGGAAAAAAGGAAGGAAGGAAGAAGGGAAGGAAGGAAGGAAGGAAGGAAGGAAGAAAGGAAGGAAGGAAGGCAGGAAAGAAGTATTTGTGAGACGCTCCTAGAAAGGAGGGATGCGTTTGGTGGGAGGAGCTCACCAGCCGAAAATGCTCTTATCACTAGAGGCCATAAGACGCTGAGGGCCAAGGCAACTGCTTTGCCTCAGGCTGCAGTTGGGTGCCAGTGAGAAAAGTCTTTCCTTTCCCTCCTCTCAAGTCAGTGGCTGCTCTGTGTAAGGCTGAACAAAGGGCTAAAGGCAGGTCTGGACTAAGGGATGAGTTTAAAATGTAGCTGCTCTCAGGCACAAGGACCTGAGAACCACAAGGCGAAGCCGCAGAGGAGTCAGAAGGGTTTACACAGTTGCAAGTCAAGTCCCTGTGTCCATATACAAATGACGATCTACCAGACTGCCAGGTCAGGCAGGGAGGATTAGGAATAGGAGTGAGGTCTCATAGATTTTCATGTTTAGGATTGAGGCAGAAACTGTTGCTTGCTTGTCTATGGTGACTCTAATATTCCCAGGCTCGCATGCCGTGGCCATGGGAAATTATGGTTACTTGTGGATTTTAAAACTGTACATTTTTGTAGCCAAGAAAACATGTACTATTCGGGTAGTTGAAAGGGCAGAATTCTGTTAAACACTTAGTGGGAGTGAAGAGTCCAGTTCTAAGATCCAGCTGTACTGCACAAGTAGTGCCATGGATCCCAAAACAGCCTTCATCTATGTGAGCTCATCTGTGAACTCAAGTTATTGATTTTGATAATTCAGGTTCTTCTATCTGCAACATGAGGGAGCTGAGTCTGAGGTTCTTAGTAATTTGGTAATTGAGCTGTTGATTTTGGTCATTCTGTGGTTCTATCTGCAATGTGGAGGAACTGAGTCTGAGATCAGAATCCACAGATAGCCCTGATCCCTCCTGTAGTCATCCCGTATCTAGAAAAAAGAGAAAACTCCCCATGCCAAAGATAGCAATTAGCACAAAGCACTCAAGGAATCCATTCCATTCTCTCACATAATTTGGCATTTTCTGCCTTCTTAGTGAAGTGCAGCTAATGCAGCCATCTTCCCTAAGGGGGAAATATATATATGTATACATACAAGTATATATATATATATATATATATATATATATATATATGTATGTATATGTATACATACACACACACACATATATATGTATGTGTGTGTGTGTGTGTGTGTGTGTATAAACAAACCAAATTTCACTTTTAATCAAGAGATGATGTATGCACGTCATAAGGACATTTTCCCTCCACAATGGGGCAGTTTGCCTGCCCTATTACACAGATGTGAAATGTTCATCAAAGGTTCCCAGGAGCCCACGGGGAATTAAAAGTGAAAACAACTTTGCTTTTCAGAGACTCTGGAGACTTTTCTTCATTTGGAGTGTGTGTGGAGATGAATTTTAAGCACGAATCTGTGCTTACAGGATTTGAAGCAAATTGGAATCTTGACCACAAGGAATGAAGGTGGCTAATCTAATTTGAAGACTGTGTGTAGGCGAATGAGTGCAAGTGATCTTCCTGGGACCCATGTCCCACCATTAGCAAAACCCAAGAGAGAGAGGAAGAATAGATTTATCTTCAGGGCATGATAGGTGCCCGAGAAATGCTGACAGCTTGCTTCCAGGTCTAAAATGATGTGACTCTATGGGTCTGTGACCCTGTGACCCTTAAAAATTACTTGATGAAAATAAAAATATACCCTGACAGGTTCACGAATAATGGTAATAGAAGTCACCCAAGCTACCTATTCTTGAGCAACTACTATATGCTGGGAGATATTAATCAGGCCAGTTCTCTACTTCTCTCTGTTTCTCGTTCTCTTTCTGTACAGGCTTTCTCTCTGTGTAGGTAGATATAGCAGATATAACTTGACACAAAGGGTTCATGAAGTTAGCATTGTCAGCATTCTTAGATGAGGTAATTGAAGTCTAAAGAGGTTAAATAACTTGACGTTGATAACCAGCTGAAAAATGGGAGAGGCAGCATTTAAACTCTAATCAATCTGAATCCAAAATTGTTTCCATCGTTTCACTCTTCATGGACATGTATTAAATGTATGTAAACTTGTGGAAACATAAAGTAATAAGCCTTCAAGTAAAGTCGGCGGTCAAGTCTCTTTCGAGCCCAGTGGTTTAATCAGTGCGGTCTTTAGTTAACGGTTGCTGGACATAGCCGCAAAATGAGAGAAAACCCGGAGGCAGATTCCTATGAAGATTACTATACCAGGACAGCATCTACCCTAGAGTATGAGGTGAGAAGCCTGGCAGGGTGCGTCCTCCTGGGAGCAAATTAGAGTAGTGCTACTTAAAGTGTGGTCCATGGCCCAGTGGGATTGGCATCAGGTGGTAACTGGTGAGCATTTCAGGCTCTGCTCTATGCCTGCTGAATCAGAATCTGCTTTTTAATAAGGTCCTGAAAAAGAAAAGAATCACGTGCCAGAGTGATTCTAATTTATATTAACAGTTTGAGAAATGCTGATTTAGGGTATGAAAGTAGGAATAACGTGGATCATTGATAAAACCTGGGAGATATTTGTAAGCACCCACAAATCTAGGTTCCTGGAGTGCTGTGATTTATGATAATTTCCTTTGCTTTTAAAGAGAACATGGCATGTAAGAATAAAACCACATTTATTAGACACTAACTTTGTCTCAGGTACTATCCTCAGCAATTTATATTTGTTATTTTATTTAATTCTTATGATAACTCTATAAAGTAGCCAATCATTATTATCCTCATTTTGTAGTGGAGGCACTGTTTATGGAGACCAATGAACACACTCAAAGTCACTTTGCTGGTAAGTGGTGAGTCAGGGATTCAAGCCTAGCAGTGTGGTACTAGGGCTTACACGTTGTATTGATCAGTGTACTATACTGCCTCTTCAGTCCATGCTGAGAAAACATCGGGAGAGTTCAATGGAGTATGGTGCTTCAACAAAGTTACCTAGAGCTACAGATTTCAATCACAACCGCCCTCCCAGAAGTTATCAACTCTGCAGAAGCTAATTTATTGCTCATTAAAATACAATGTGAATTAATTAGGAAGTAAATAACGCACAGTGATCAAGCAATGTCAATAATAATGGGACAAACAGACATCATTTGCCTCTTGTTATGATACACTGACACATATACATCACTTGAAATTTATTCTTGCCAAAAGAACAAAAAGCATTTGACTTGGATCAAATCAGCCAAGACTGGCAAACCCAAATCGAAGAGCCATCTCCAAAACAATTTTCCTGTACTCATCATCAACGTCAGTTTTGTGAAAGGAAAAATTTAAAAAGGCAGGAAAACTCTTGTAGATTAAAGGAGATTAAATAGACATGTCAGCCCAATTCACTTTGTAACTTTTGATTGAATTCTAAACGATGTATCCAATGGTAGAAACAACTATAAATGTGATTATAAGGGCAACTGGGGATATTTGAAATATGGACTGTCTGTATGCACAATTACAGAATTGTGTTGCTGTTTGAGTGTGACCATCTTATTCTGATTGTGTAGAAGAATGTTTTTGTTCTCAGGAGATTCATACTGAAGGGTTTAGACTTGAAGAGTCATTTATAGGTGCATCTTCCTCTTAAACGTTTCAGAAAACAGGTAAGAACCAGATAAATTAGGACTAGGTAGAGTTGGCTCATGGTTGTAATCCCAGAACTTTGGGAGACTGAGGCAGGATGATCACTTGAGGCCAGGAGTTTGAGACTAGCCTGGGTAACATAATGAAAAAAATAATTAGCCAGATGTGATATTTTGTGCCTATAGTCTTAGCTACTCAGGTGGCTGAGGAAGGAAGATCGCTTCAGCCTAGGAGTTTGAGGCTGCAGCAGCCATGATCACACTGCTACACTCCAGATCTGAGTGAGATAGTGAGACCACATCTGTAAAAAAAAAATAAATAAAAATAAACACATTTTTAAAAGATAAATTAGATGTGGTAAAAGATTAATTTGCCAATCTAGATAAAATAAACACCATGCTCATGGTACTAGTCTTTTAATTTCTCTCTAGGTCTGAAACTTTAAAATTAATATTTGGAAAAATAAATAAGTGCTGGTTCAATGTTCTTTGAGTGAGAGATTCAGAACTCTGTGTAATGGGGGAAAGAACGTAGGGATGAGAGCCTGGGAGAAAGTTACGCTTGGAAGAATAGAAATTGCCAGGAACCTAGGTAAGCGTAGGTAGGCGGCCTGCTTATGAATGTCATCCGCATGTATTTTGCAGTGTAGAAAGGAAAGGGACGTTGCAATGTACAGAGAGATCACTGCTGCCTTTGGTGGTTGGTCAGCCTTGCTTTGCCATCACCAGTCGGTAATTGATACTAGAGTCACAGGATTCCCCCCAGTGCCCATCATTTTGAACCAGTCTCCTCAAGCATCCTCTTGCCTCAGTCCAGAAACGTTTTGGGGAGTTCTTGGTGGTACCCACCCATGGTCCTTGCTTGGGGGGTGGGTTCTAGGTAGTCATGTTTGTCTTGCCTTACCTTCACCGCTAGCCACAGGTGATTGGACTAAGATCAGACACCTGAACGAAGCTGAATGGACCAATCAGGTTTATTCTCTCAGGCATCTCAAACACAGAAAATGAGTCCAGTCTGGAGAAGCTGAGCTGAAACATCGTGTAGGACCAGGACAAACTAGAGCCAAAGGCAAACTGAAGTCATGAGAGAGCAGAAACTGTGAGTGTTCAAAGATAGGTAGAGATAAAAGAAACATGTCAGCCAAATTAAATTTAAAGGAGTTTAGGGTGCATAGCTGACGCCTGTAATTCCAACACTTTGGGAGGCTGAGGGGGGTGGATCACAAGGTCAAGAGATCGAGGCCATCCTGGCCAACATGATGAACCCCTCTCTCTACTAAAAAAAAATACAAAAAATACAAAAAATTAGCCTGGCGTGGTGGTGAGTGCCTGTGGTCCTAGCTACTCAGGAGACTGAGGCAGGAAAATCGCTTGGGCCCAGGCAGCGGAGTTTGCAGTGAGCCAAGATCACGCCACTGCACTCCAGCCTGGTGACAGAGTGAGACTCGGTCTCAAAAACAAAAAAGAAAAAAGAAAGAGTTTAACGGAACAATGCAGGATTCACAAATCGGGCAGCCTTCTGAGACAGGGTGGGCTCAGAGACTCCAGCGCAGCCACGTGGTGAGTGGAAGGAAGTTTTTGGACAGAAACAGGAAAGTGAGATAACAGAAAACAGAAGTGAGGTACAGAAACAGCCAGAGTGGATACAGCTCAGTGTTTGCCGTATTTGAACACAATTCAAGCAGTTGGCTACATTTGATGGGGCAGAACTTGGTGACTGGCACAAGTGTAGGCTGCAAACTGTTCACAGGTCCACTTGTTATAGTTCATGATGTAAAGAAAAACCTTTAGGCCTAACTCAAAATGTGTACAGGGGGAGCTTTAGGCTAAACTTGATTTGAAAGTGATCATCTGCAAAAAGGAGACTGGAGCAGGGACATGGCACAGAAAGAATTGAAAGACTACAATTCCCCAGAGAGTCAGAAACAGCCCAGGAGCTGCCTCATCGAAAGGATCCTGAACACCTAGATGCATTTCCACCCCACTCCTCTGAGGAATCCTCTCTTCCTCTTTTCTTTGAATTAGTTAGGTATGAACTGCTTGGGAAGGTTTTAATTCCTTGAGTGTGCACCTCACTCGCCTGCTGCTTGTGACCTGCCCTCACCACTTGGCCTAGACAATCCACCCTCTCTTCCATGATGCTGGACCTTAGATACGCAGCCCTGCTCTTATGGAATGTTTGTTCTGAATCCACCCTCAGGTTCACACTTGTCTTTACAGGACCTGGCCCATTAGAAGAGCCCTCCTTATGGAAGCGAACTTTAATTCACACACTCTTTTAGCCTCTGGACATTGAGTCACTGGTTTCTCCCTGGGAAGACAACATCCCCAATATCTCCAATAGATGGACTATTCATCCTATCCTCCTGATCCCTTCAACCAATCGGTGTCTGTGAGTCAGCCATGCAACTGGGCTCACTTGAATGACATGATTTATTTTACTGTTGCGTTTGTTGACAGATAGATTGGTGGGATGTTTGTCCCGTTTTTAGTGTACTGATTGCCTTAGGGATTCTAGAAGGCCATGGGTAGGGGCTGTACTATTTATGTTTTTATTATAAAAGTAATACATATTGGTAATAGAATTCTTGGGGAAATAGAAAAGAAAACAGGAGAAGAAAGAAAAACTATTCATCATTTTAAGATCCAGAGATAAGTCCTATTAATATTCGGGCTCATTTCCTTTCAGACTTGGTTTAACACAATTCAGTTTATGTACCATATGCAATTTTCAGTCCTCACTATGCAGTAAATGATGAGCATTTCCCTGTCTTTTAAAAGATTTTTTTTAAATATCATTTTAATAGCTGCAAAAAAATTCCATTTTACATAAAACATGTAACACATATAAATATATTAAATAATCTAGCTAAACAAGCCCTTTTATTGTACATGTTGGCTAATTTCATTGTTTACTAATAACATAAACAACATCTGTGTGTGTTTTTGATTTTTGATACCATTGACAATCTGATTCCACACACAATTTTATAATTTGTTCTCCTCTTCCTCTGCTGGTACAAACGTTCTTTTCTCACACAGCATGTTCTCTAGCATCACTGTTATTGTTATTTCAATGTTTACAAATTTAATTATGAAAAGAAGGCAGATCATATTTGTTTGCATTTTATTTTTGAAGACTAGCAAGCTTGAGGGCTGTTTAAATGTGTGATTTGACTTGATAAAGGGCAATTAAAGGAGTCATACATTTTGTTCCATTGCACAATGGTCATATTTGTATATATTTTCCATGAGATTGTGTCTTCTGTTATACGGTGTCTTGAATTTCAAAAACAAACAAACAAACAAACAAACAAAAACCTCACCATGTGAATAAGGCAAAGATTAGTGCTATCCACATAATGTTAGTATTACAGAGTTTTGCCAATTCTCCCCAAACTGAGAGCAAAGTTTGAGTGGTTTCATATTTAAATAGGATAAAAAAAAAAAAAGAAGAAGAATAAGATACAAATGAAGATTGTACCTAAAGAAAAAAAAAAATAGAATGTCTTTTTTAAAATGAATCTTCATTTTGTTGTTAATACTTGGTTTCAACTGGAAATTGTAATAATATGGAAGACTTGAATTTAAAGGTAAAGCACTTGGATAACGTGGTTTAAGAGAAGGAAACTTCCATTGCTTAGAGCGCTAGGTAGGATTCTGATGATAAAAGAGGCTCTCACTTACAAAGACTGGATTGTCTCTTAGTTTTGAAAATGTTCAGACAAAGAACTGCAATAGCACTATATATTCATCGGATTAACATTCATTCATTAGGTCCAATGTCTCACCAACTTCTTTTCTGCTGTAGCTGTCTCCTTTTCCTCTAAGGTCTAGATCAGAATCACTTTCCCTGAGCTTCCAAGAGAGAAAACATGGAATATAAGAAGCCTATTAAGTTAGGTAGGCTCGAATTAGAGAACTGACTTAGAGACTTGGACTTTACACCTCTTGAGTATGTCCCATAATTCCATTTGTGAATTGATTCAGACTAATCTCACCTTATATGGGAAGACTCTACTCAAAACTTAACTCACTCTTAATCTTCTGTTCATCATCTCCAAACTTGTCATAGGATGTTCACACTTTATTTTATGACTGTTAATAGCAAAAGTCATTTTATGTGTCTTCAATTTTACCCCACATAGGAGGAGTGGTATAACACAGGTGGCTTGTGCCAGCTCAGAAGAACTGTTGTTAAATAGTAGGGAATTCTGTGAGCTGACTGTTAAATAGTCACTTTAAATTAGGTCAACTTAAAATTAAATAAATTGCATTCAACAAGAAAGGTAATAAATATTCCAAACTCATCACTTCCTAATTATTTACTGTCTGCCATTTGCATCTATTGTATGACAGAAATTCTCTATAATTCATTGTGTGCTATTAGACATCTCCCTCCAACTTGCATCCGATTATGTCACATTCTTAGCTTGAAATTGGCCACAGTGGGAGTATTTACTCTGCTGAAATTAGAAAATGCAACAAATCAGGACTTCCCCTTCAAAGAGACAGCCACTGTTAAACATTTGCCAGCACACAACAGCATAGGAAGGTGTATTCATTGGTGGAACAGGGAGAACTTCATAGAAAAAGCTTAGGTTTCAAAGTCAAAGAAATCTGACTGCATACTCTGACTCTGTCAGTTACCAAGTCTGGCTTTGGGCAAGTTATGTGTCTTCTCTAAACCACAATTTTCTGGACTATAAAATGGGAAGAATATTTGCCTCTCAAGATTATTTTACTTTATTTTGAGACATCGGCAATCTAATATATACCAGGTATTTTTCAAAGTGTAGTTAGTATCATGTCAAAAAGTTTCAATAAAAGCTATTATTATTTTTATTACTATAATTATTGTGAATTTGACGTATAAAGTATAACAGTGAAAGTTTATCATATCAGATGGGGCAGGGGAAGTATTTTCTCTTTCTATAATAGAAATAACTATAATCAAGCTATGAACGATCCACTGATGAATAAAGAAAGAGTAAGGAAAGAGAGAGGGAGGGAGGGAGGAGTTAGGTTTAGAGGAGACAGGAACACGTCATGGAAAATCCATATATCCCACTAAAATACTGAAACCTGATTCTTGGGCCAATTAGTAGCCATTGAATGTTTTCAAGCAAGAGATTGCCATAATAGATTTGTATTTTACATTGAATATCCTGGCATCGGCATGAAAATGAAATACAGAGGCCAAAGCTAATGAGGGAAATTAGTTGGAAAGCAACTGTATGGTCCAAGTGAGAGGTGACAGTGCTTTAAAATTAAGGTAGAGCCATGGGGGAAAAAAGCCAGAGACGGTAAGAAAAGTAATAAGGGGATGCCTGCCTGTAGAAAGCCCCTGTCATCCTCCAATCCTCCCTGCAGAGATAAAGAGTGGCTAGACAAAATGCTTGAAATATTTCAATCTATCCTAGGTTTTGAAAAAAAAAATTCTTAACTTTCTCTCACTGCATTCTTTATCAAAATGATAATCATTGAGCAACACTAAAAAGGTAATAGTATTAAAAGCACTTTATGGAGCAAAAAATTAAGTGAAAATAAAATGACAAATTGGAATATGGTATTTAGATCTCTCAAAAGCAGAGAGTTGACAAATCTTTTCTGTAAAACCCAGATAGTAAATATTTTAGCCTTTGAGAGCCACACAGTAACTGTCACATCAACTCAATTTTGGAGTTATAGTGTGAAAGCAGACATTGACAATAGTTAAATGAATGAGAATAACTATGTTCCAATGAATGTTTATGGATTTCATATAATTTTCAGGTGTCAGAACTTTTTTTTTTTTTGATTGTTTAAAAAGGGAAAAACCATTCTTAGTTGACAGGTTCCACGGAAACATGCAGTGGACTGGAGTTAGCTCATGGATTTGCTGATCCCTGGATTGAAGCATGAGCATCTTCCGTGTTATCACTGAAGAGTCCAGCTCTGTGCAAAAGCTCACAGAGAACCATAAAAGGCGTCTACACTTGAAAGATGCCTAGGACACCAGAAAAGACTAAAGGAAGTAAAGATGTCTGGAGAAACATCTTACACGGGGCAAGTGAACTGCCTCACTCTTGAGGTGAAAAATTAAATCTGGAGAAGCAAAGTAAAATGAGCCTAGGCATATTCTCTATCCAGAATTGCCGTTGGAGCATTCTATGATTGACAGCTATGTTATGTTACTTCTATGATTGACAGCTATGTTATGTTACTTCTATCTATACCACTAAGAAATTTGATTTTCAGATGAATATAATTTGAAAAAAAAAGTTCAATTGGGAATTAAAATCCAAAGAGACAGAGAAAATACTTGCAGAATGTCCAGGCGACTTACATGAGCTCACTCTTCAGACTATGGATTTACAGGCCAAGATGCTGGGAAACCACCTGGATGAATTTCAAAATCCTAGCATTGATCTTTGAGAAAAAAAAATGCTCTAGGATATAGGCAAGATCTGAGGTGAACAAATTTCACTCTGATTTTCCCAAAAAGGTAGAGTATGTACCTTAGAAATGACATGTTAGAAAATCTAATCATGGTCCGGAAGGAAATTCGCATGCTGATGATTAAGAAGGAGGATTATGTGTCCAAAGGAGAGAATTCAGTTCAGGACAGAACCCAAGAGTAAAGCCACAGTAAGCTCATTTCCTTTATTGATATTGTTAGCAGGCGAGTGGTTCAGAAAAGCGCCACAAATACGATAGGATTTAGCAAGGCAGATGCGAGATCTCTTCTGGCGTCCTTTTAAGCTCAGTGGTGAAATGAGCATTTGATAAAAACACCTATGTCATTTCGATAGGAATGAGGGAAGCGATTTTCTTAGTCGTTCATGTGCAAGTGTATCCTCCTAGAGAAGAGGAAGGGAGAAAGGAGAGATTAGGAGAAGAACCAAGGAGCAAAGAGAGAGGGAGAGAGGGCGCGGAAGAAGAATTAGGAGGAGAAGAAAGAAACAGAGAGAGAAAGAGAGGGAGAGAGGGTGCAGAAGGAGGAGAAGTAGGAGGAGAAGAAAGAAACAGAGAGAGAGACAGAGAGGGAGAGCAGGAGCAGAATAAGGAGAAAAAAATTTTGAAAACATAAGAGAATAAAATTTTTAAAAATTAAAAAGAAAACATGGGGGATTTTATTAACTACAAAGATTTCTTCTGGATCCAGTAAAGCCAATGGTCATAATGGTAGCTGCTAAAAGGCCCAAAACATGAATCTGTTTCGGTCACAAGAGATGGGGCCCTGCGGACATTTTTCTCTTGTGAATCCTGGGTGGGGAGGGAGTTTTGGGCAGGAGAGTACTTTGATGTCCCTTAGTCACATCACTCAAGAAGTCAATCTACTTTAGTCCCCAGCATAAAGCCTCCAGTTGTCTATGATTAGAACTTGATGGTTCTGGCATTCTGGTGAGTGTCTGGAAAGGTAAGGAAGCCCCTGGTAGCATGCACTGATGCTGCCAGAATCTGCATGGTGACCACTCTGCCCTCCATCTCCAGTTCTTTGGCTATGCTAAAGGTCAATATATTCTATATCTGAATCAAAACCTTGACTCATTGCCCTAAAGTTGTTTTTAGGGTTTTGCCATTAACATTTTGAGGACTTTCCAGTTCTTCTGATTGCTCTAATTCATTCTCATTCAAATGCGCTATCTTCATGTTACCACCAATTTTCTCAAATGCCATTATTCATTCATTCATTCATTCATTCATTCATAATGTACTCAATATGCAATGAACATCTCTGTCAGATACCTACACTGTGATAGGCACTCAGAACACAAAGGAGAACAAGGCAAAATTCTTATATTTAAGGATCCTGCACTGCACTGACAAAAAGAGATCCATTATAAGAGATGCATTCCTCAAAACTGAGGCAGGTAAAAGATACGCGAGGACAGAGTAAACAGAAAGTGAAGACCTTAACCTTATGGAGTGAGGTGGAGGAGGTGGCAAAAGTCAGGCAGATGAGAAATGCTGGCTTCATATATTCCCTCATTCATTCTTTCAGCAGGTATTTATTGAGAACCTACTGCTATGCTCTCAATGCTTGTGTTCCCCCCACATTCCTGTGTTGAACCCTAATAACCAATGTGATAATGTTGGAAGGTAAGGCCTTTGGGAAGTAAGCAAGTCATCAGGGTGATGCCTTCATGAATGAGAATACTTTTAAAGGAGGAGAGAGCTCTCTCATTCCTTCCGTCATATGAGAACACACTGAGAAGGCACCATCTGTGAACCAGAAAGTGGGCCCTCACAAGACACCAAATCTACCAGCACCCTGATCTTGTACTTCCCAGCTTCCAGAACTGTGAGCAATATATTTCTGTTGTTTCTAAGCCCCCTCCACCCACCCCTGGATAAGGTACTTTGTTATAGTAGCCCAAATGAACCGAGTACCAATAGCCAAGTATAGTCTGGGATTTCTGGGAATATAGCCATAAATAGTCTAGAACTTGAATGAATTCACTAAATGAAGACGAGGGACAGGGTGCAAAGGCATTGGTGGTGGCTGGTTTAAAGGCATGGAGGCAGACATCCAAATGGTTCTTCATAGTTATTTCTCTTTTCTTTTCTACCTTCTCATTTATTTTCAAAACTTGCCAGTCCGTCTTCCTGTGTGGTGTTCCTCCACTGCTTAGGAAACATGACAAACTTTTTAATTTGGTAACATGCTAATGTCGACTCTTTTCCAGATAACTGTGAGCATAAGGCTTTCAAGAATTTCATATTTCATAAATGAAATCAAGGGCATTTAAGGCAGCCCAGGAGGAGGCATAAATTTGTTTTAAGAGATCAATTATGTGGCGACCACTAGTGCCCACTTCAGGCCTTCTTTGATTTAGGGGTAAGGTCACCTCTCAAGAGACCTGTGGGGACACGTCATAAAGAAAAGACACTTGAGAGCTCTAGGGATGTGTGGAGGCCACTTGTCCCTCCAGATGCTTGCAGAGCTGCTGGACCAGCCCAAGTGATCATAGGCAAATCGGGGTCATTTTTTCATATACTCAAAAGATGTGGACTTGTTCACACTCAGAGGTGGTGGCTGCTGGTAGAAGTTTTCAGAACAGAAGAGGGAGTGATAGAATGGGAAGAGACAGTGTTCACAGCACAACAGATCGGCCAAGATTTTGAATTTTTCTCCAGCTTCATTTAAATGATGTAGTCACCAAAGAGTAGTTATGTTGCATTCTAATACATGTCTTTCACCTCTCCTGTCTAGAGCAAAGTCGTTTCCTCTTTCTTCAGCCCCTTCTGACAATTTGTAGCTGGCATTGAGCGTTTTGAATGTGGTGTTTTGATTTGGATGATGACAAGATATTTCTTGAAACTGATTTACTTTGTGCCAAATACAAAATTGAATTTGCAATGGTTGGAGCAGATGGAAAACCCATTTTAAAAAAAATGCAGGAACAGCCTCATCATAGGCCCAGGGGCTGTGAAATTGGGTGGTTTTTTCCAAATGGGAGTAGGTTGGTATCCTAGGGCTCTAACTCAGGGCAAAATAAAGGGAGAATTAGCAAAGTCATTGAGGGGCGTTCAACTCCCTTTAAGTTGGTATCTGATTCTAAATTTCTCAGGGAAGTGTCTGTGCAGACAAGCTCAAGCAACATGACTTCCCTCCGATGGACTCCCTTCCTGCCTTCCTCCCAGGTCTCAATGTGTTCAGTGATTGCATTTCTCCCCACACTGTCCTTCTCTCCCCTCTACTCCCACCCTTTATCCCTCTCTTCTGCTTCCTGCTTCTTCCTCGCCCTTCTCCTCTCTCCCACTCTCAAACTTGCCCACATTTCTCTCCCTTCCCTGCTTTCATTCTGCACCCCCAATCACTTTGATGTGTTTTTTAAATTTTTTTTAAATTTTTAATTTATTTTATTTTTATTGCATTTTAGGTTTTGGGGTACATGTGAAGAACATGCAAGACTGTTGCATAGGTACACACATGGCAGTGTGATTTGCTGCCTTCCTCCCCATTACCTATATCTGGCATTTCTCCCCATGCTATCTCTCCCCAACTCCCCAGCCCCTGTTGTCCCTCCTCTATTTCCCCCCAACAGACCCCAGTGTGTGATGCTCCCCTCCCTGTGTCCATGTGTTCTCATTGTCCAACACCTGCCTATAAGTAAGAACATGCGGTGTTTGATTTTTGGTTCTTGTGTCAGTTTGCTGAGAATGATGTGTTAATGACTGGAACCCCCTTCAGGTTGCTCTGCTATTAATGAGGAACAAACGAATGATGATGATCAGCAGTGAAACAGAAAGCTCTCCTTCCACTCCGCCTTTAAGCACTGGGCTCTAACTTTAGACACTTTGTCAAGGAAGAGAAGGAGTGAGAACAGAACTTGCAGGCTTTCTGGTGATTCTGGGTCTTAGCCGCTCAAGAGAGCCTCCTCTGGCCGGTCAGGTTTAACAGCAGCCTGCTGGCCTCTGCTTCTTTCCACCCAGACCCCTCTTGCTTTGTGTCAAGGGACTGAGGATGCTAGCAATGAAAGGTGAGAGCTGCCATAATGCCCCAGGGTGCACCTTTTCTTGCAGCTTGGTAGAGTTTCACAACAGTTCTTGTGGTGCGATCTTTTCTCTGCATCACCTCAGCCTGCTAGGGAGACTCCCTGCTTAATCTGTGAATGTTCCATGGTGTTCTATTCTTTTGGGCAAAGGTCAAGTTCTTTGCTGTGGTTTATTGAGCCCTCCAACCTCTGTCATTTTTCCGCTCTGAAGCCATTCCCCTCATCTTCCCAGCTCATGACTCCCTTAGAATCTAGTCCTGATAACATTTTTAAAAAATCTATTTCTGGCCTTGGCATGCAGTTCTCTTTGGTGGAGCAACTTTTTACTCCTTCTATGAGTCCACAAGCTTATCTGTCCTTTCACTTTAATCTTCAAGGTTAGCTCATCCAGGAAGCCTTCCCTGACTACCCCTGCTCACATACACCTACATCCTGCCCTCCACATGCATGCATTTTTCCCTGCTCACACATAAGTGCATGTTTCATCCACACCACACAAACACATGCACACACACCCACACACACACAAATCCACACACCCAGACTTAAAGCCTCTGCACATATGCCCAACCACACATATTAAACTACATGTAATTGTCAACGTTTGACTTTTTTGACCTACAGAAGAGTAATTTTATTACATATTATTAATGTATGCATTGTCCCACTTCTATCCATAAATACCCACTTCCAAATGTACATTCTTTTTAGCTCAACACACATCCTCTGCTTAGTATTAGATGTAGAAATTGCCTAGTATTCGCCTCTACCTTACAGTCGGCATTTCTGGTGACACTGCACATTTCTGGCATTAAGCTGGACATTAACTTTTCTCTGTCTATACTTTGGAAAGAGGCACCTTGCTCTTCTGAGACCCTGGAAGCTTAGAAAGCTTAATGAAAGGACACCTTCCATAAGGTTCCCATGGTATTTCAGTAATCCCATCCTGCTGTATAGTATTGTAAGCCTCTAAGTCAATTTTTAGAGGGTACTGCATGATAGCAGAGTGTTTAAAACCAGTGCAGAAGATACAGTACTGCATAGAATAGAAGGAATGCAATGCAGTTTTATAGTTATTGAGAATTTACTATGTACCAGTGCAGCAAAATGAATTGTGTTCCCCCGAAATGTGTATGTTGAAGTCCTAACCCCATAGTGTGAATGCATTTGAAGATAGGGTTTATTTGGAGGTAGTAAAGGTTAAGTGAGGCATCAATTTCCTAGGGCTGGTGTCTTTATAAAAAAAGGAGGAGGTCAGGTACAGTGGCTCACGCCTGTAATCCTAGCACTTTGGGAGGCTGAGGTGGGAGGATCACTTGAGGTCAAGAGTTTAAGGTCCAACTGACCAACACGGTGAAACATCATCTCTACTACAAATACAAAAATTCGGCTGGGCACAGTGACTGATGCCTGTAATCTCAGCACTTTGGGAGGCCAAGGTGAGCAGATGACTTGTGGTCAGGAGTTTGAGACAAGCCTGGACAACATGGTGAAACCCCATCTCTACTAAAAATACAGAAATTAGCCAGGCATGGAGGCAGGGGCCTGTAATCCCAGCTACTCAGGAGGCTGTGGCAGGAGAATCGCTTGAACCCAGGAGGCGGAAATTGTAGTGAGCCGAGATCACACCACTGCATTCTAGCCTAGGTGACACAGCAAGACTCCATCTAAAAAGAAAGAAAGAAGACACCAGATCTCTCTCTCTCTCTCTTTCTCTCCACACACAGTGAAAAGAGGCCACTTGAGTATACAGAGAGAAGGCAGCCATCCAGAAGCCAGAAAGAGAAGAGAAGCCTCACCGGAAACCAACCCTGATGGTACCTCGGGCATGGACTTTTAGCCTCTAGAACTGTGTGAGAATAAATGTCTGTGGTTTAAGGCACCCAAACTGCGGCATTTTGCTAGGGCAGCCTGAAGAGAAGAATGCAGCCAAGCACACTGTTGTAAGCATGAGCAGCAGGGCAGTGAGCAGACGGATGAGGTCTCCATGCTCACAGAACTCACATGTTGATAGGGAAGAGACTCATCCCCTGGATGTTCCCACCTAAAGGTAGCAGTGGCTTCTTGCTTTTTCTGGGTGGCAAACCTGTGGGTTCCTTCCCTCTCATTTGATTCATCAGACTCTTTCATTCCTTGTGTAAAACATTCAATGTAGTAAATTTCCCCCTTCAAATACTTGAAGTGCTTCCTAACACCTGGCTGAACCTAAGTAATAAAGTCTATTTTCCAGTGTGATTTCTGAGGATCACAGTATAATTCTGGTACCACACAAAACATGCAAAAATGCTTCTTCTTCTTCTTTTTTTTTTTTTTTTCTTTTTTTGAAACAGTGTCTTACTCTGTCACCTAGGCTGGATTGAAGTGTTATAATCATGGCTCACTGTAGCCTCAAACTCCTGGGCTCAAGCGATCCTCCCATCTTAGCCTTCTGAGCAGCTAATTTTTGTGGAGATGGGATTTCAGCATGTTGCCAGGCTGATCTCAAACTCCTGGGCTGAAGAAATCCATAAGTCTGTCTTCAAAGTGCTGGGATTAGATACATCAGTCACTGTGCCTGGCCTCTTCATTTATTCCTTTTTTGTTTTGTTTTGTTTGAGATGGAGTTTCCCTCTCGTTGCCCACGCTGGAGTGTAATGGCATGATATCAGCTCACTGCAACCTCTGCATCCCAGGTTCAAGTGATTCTCCTACCTCAGCCTCCCAAGTAGCTGGGATTACGGGCATATACCACCATGTCTGGATAATTTTGTATTTTTGGTAGAGACAAGGTTTTGCCATGTTGGTCAGGCTGATCTCAAACTCCTGACCTCAGATGATCCACCCGCCTCTGCCTCCCAAAGTGCTAGGATACAGGCATAAGCCACCACGCCCAGCTCATTTATTCTTGTTACTTTAACTTTCACAACACCACACTCCCTCCTGTCTCTCCCCAGGAGTTCAGTCCTGCAACTTGTCTTCCTGAAACTCAACAACTCTTTTTCGAAGATAATTAAAACAATGTCATTGAAACAAATGAAAATACTGGATTGGTAACTGACCCCAATGCAGATGTCTCGGGCAAGGACTTCAGACGTCCCACTTATTTTCTGCTCTTCTCACTCTTGGTTTGTATAAGTAGTAGGAGTATCTGTGCAGGCTGGTTTTATGTTGTTATCATTAGAGTTTCTAACATGTAGTGCTGACAGATGAAGTTCTCTGTGATTTATAAACAGGACCTCACTATTTTTTTCTGGAACTATGGGTTTGATCAAAGCTGAGCCTGAGCTCAAGATAAACAAGAAAGAATATTGTTGGGAGTCATTTTCAAACAGAAGTTGCCAGCAGGAGGCTGCTGGGCCTATTGCAAAAAGCAGAAAGATTTTGTTTGGCATACACATGCTTTTATTATTTTTTTAAATTAGAATATGTTACCAAAATATCAAAATTAGACATTTTATATTTAAAACTCTCAACTGTTCTTGCCTATTGAAAGGTGGGGAAATTTGAACATAGGCATTCCTTTTTCTGCAAGGTAACAACAGCTTCCTGATTTAGAATAAAGCATTTGGTCTCCAGGTCACTGAATCACAATCATTTACATCACCTGGCTGGATCCTGCAGGCATTTGAGTGTCCCCTGTTACAGAATGTGACATGAGGGAGAAATAAGTCTATTTAGTGTTAAGCCACCGAGACTTTGGGACTTTTTGTTACTGCAGCATAGCCAGACTATCTGACCAACACCTGCAGCTTTTCTGTTGTCACTGGTGCAAGCTAGATGGATAAAGGAACACACTCTTGAGGTACCTAGCTTGTTGTATTAGTCATGGTTCTACAGAGAAACAAAACCAAGGTCCGGGGCAGTAGCTCATGCTTGTAATCCCAGCACTGTGGAAGGCCGAGGTGGGGGGATCACATGAGGTCAGGAGTTCGAGACGAGCCTGGCCAACATGGTGAAATCCCCGTCTCTACTAAAAATGCCAAAAACAAACAAACAAAAAAATTAGCATGGTGGTCGGTGGCTGCAGTTTCAACTACTCATGAGGCTGAGGCAGGAGAATTGCTTGAACCCAGGAAGCAGAAGTTGCTGTGAGCCGAGATTGTGCCACTGCACTCCAGCCTCGCGACAGAGCAAGACTCTGTCTCAAAAGAGAGAGAGAGAGAGAGAAAATACCAATAAGACACACACATACACACACTCGACCGTCTAACAAGATTGGTTTGAACTGTGCAGGTCCACTTATACGTGGATTTTTTAAAAAATAAATATATGGCAAACAGTTTTGGAGACTTGAAACAATTTGAAAAAAGTTGCCAAAATATAGCCTAGAAATATCAAAAAATTAAGAAAAAATGAGGTGTTATGAATGCATAAAATACATGTAAATACTCATCTATTTTATCATTTACCACCATAAAATTTGTACAAGTCTATCATGAAAAGCTGAAATTTATCAAAGCCTATGCACATACAGACTGCACATGGTGCTATTCCCAGTCCAGAGAAATGTAAGCAAACCTAAGGATGGAGTATTAAATTACAACTGCATAAAATTAACTGTAGTATACACTGTACTACTGTAATAATTTTGTAGCCACCTCCTGTTGCTATTGCATGAGCTCAAATGTTGCAAGTATCCCCTTAAAACACTGTATGATGCTAATCATCTCCACATGAGCAGTTCCTTTCTCCAGTAAATTGCCTATTGCAGTAAAAAGTGATCTCTAGTGTTTCTCACGTATGTTTCATCGTGTTTAGTGCAATAGCGTAAACCTTGAATAACACCGTGGGACCCATACAAAGTGCCACGAGTGATGCCGGAAGTGTTCCCAAGAAGCAGAGAAAAGTCCTGACATCACAAGAAAAAGCGGAATTGCCTGATTTGTACCATAAATTGGGGTCCACAGCTGCAGTTGCTGCCACCGCAGACAGACAATTCATGCATCTCGTAAACAGACAATATAGACTGAGGATATCGATAAATACAATATGGTACTATAAAGGTATTTTCTCTGCCTTATAATCTTCTTAACAACATTTCCCTTTCTCAGGCTTACTTTATTGTAAGAATATAGTATACAACATATATATTAATCACAAACAAAATAGGTATTAATTGACATTTTGTGATAAGGCTTTCTGTCAGCAGAAGGGTATTAGCAGTTAAGTTTGGGGAAAATCAAAAGTTATACATGAATTTTTGGCTGGGCACAGTGGCTCATGCCTGTAATCCCAGTAGTTTGAGAGGCTGAGGTGGGCAGATCACCTCACAGGAGGTGAGGAACTTGCAGAAGGTCGAGATCAGCCTGGCCAACGTGGTGAAACCCCATCTCTACTGAAAATACAAAAAGCAGCCAGTTATGGTGGCATGCGCCTGTAGTCCCAGCTGCTGAGGAGGCTGACTCAGGGGAATTGCTTGAACCCAGGAGGTGTAGGTTGCAGTGAGCCAAGATTGCACCACTGTACTCCAGCCTGGGTGACAGAGTGAGACTCTGTTTCAAAAAAAAAGGCAGATTGGTGCCCCTAACCTTTGGTTTGTTTCAAGAGTCAACTCTGTGTGTGTTTGGTGTATGTGTGTGTACAGATACGCATGAGGGAGAGAGATTTTAAAGACCTGACTTACACAAATGTGGAGGCTGGCAAGTTTAAAATCTAATGTATAGGGCAGGCCAGCAGCACGGAGATTCACGTAAGAGTTAATATTGCAGTCTCGAGTCTATAGTCTGGGAACTCAGGCAGAATTTCCATGTTGCGTCCTAGAAGCAGAATCCCTTCTTTGAGAAATGTTAGTCTTCGATCTCAAGGCCTTCCAATGACTGCATGAGTCCAGTTACAGAAAAGTAACCTGCCTACAGCAGTCCCCCTTAACCACAGTTACCCTTTCCATGGTTTCAGTTACCTGTGATCAACCATGATCTAAAGATATTGAATGAAAATTTCTAGAAATAAACAATTCATAAGTTGTGCATTGTGAGCCATTCTGAGTCATATGACGAAATGTCACACCATCCTACTCTGTCCTGGGAGGTGAATCGTCCTTTGTCCAGAATGTCCACGCTGTCTAAGCTACCTGCCATTCTCTTATACTTGTGTGTAAGCCACGCAAGTTTCTGAGTAGCCATCTCGGTTATCAGGCCAATTGTGACGGCATTGCCGTGCTTGTGTTCAAGTCATCCTTATTATACTTTATAACATCTCCACAGCGCAAGACTGAATTGAATGCTAACAATTCAGATGCCAAAGAGAAGCAAGACAGTGCTTTCTTCAAGTGAAAAGGTGAAAGTCCTAGACTTAATAAGAAAACAAATTGTACGCTGAGGTTGCTAAGATCTATGATAAGAGTAAATCTACTGTCTTTGAAATTATAAAGAAGGAAAAAGAAACACAGTCAGTTTTGCTGTTGTACCTCAAACTGCAAAAGTTAAGGTCACAGGGTGTGGTAGATGCTTAATTAACAAGGAAAAGGCATTAAATTTGTGAGTAGAATAAGATTTTTTTTAGACAGAGATCACATTCACAGAACTTTTATTATAGTATACTGTTTATTATTTACTATTATTGTTAATCTCTTACTGTGCGTAAGTTATAAATTAAACATTATATTAGGTATCCATGTATAGGGAAAAACAAAATATATGTCAGATTTGGTGCTATTCAAGGTTTCAGGCATCCACTGGGGGTCTTCAAATGTATCCTCTGGGGACAAAGAGGTCTACTATACTCAAAAGTCTACTTACTGTAAATGTTAACTGCATCTAAAAAATAACTTCATCACAGAAACATCTAGATTAGTGTTTGAACAAACGACCAAGTATCGTAGCCTAGCCATATTGACACGTAAAATTAACCATCACACACATTATACACAAAGTCTTGGTCCTGTACATCTTCCTGATCCATCAACTGTACTCTTTGGTTGGAAATTTAAAACATTCCCTATGTTAAGAGAAATAGAAAAATTGCGCTTGGATTTGTAATACAAGACGTAAAAATATTAAAGAAATTTTCAAAGCATGTCTCCACTGCTTAGCCCTTCGCCAGCCCCTGTGGGAGCACGCAGATGACATATTTGTGCTACATTCATCTACGTGGTCCGGGTCTGGTTTCCATTGCCAGCGTCAGAGCAGAACCCTTCTAATCTCTAGACAAGCCCGAAGCTCCTGCTACTCACCCTGTTGTGGCTTTTCCCCAAGCACAGAAACATTTTGCCATGGATTAAGAAGAAATGAAGGTCAAGGATGCAATGAGGTCATCGTAGTGGGAGGTGGAGAGAAAGAAAAGGGGTTGAGGCAGAGATTCAGTGCAGGGAGTAAAGGGTTCTAGGCAGTACTCGGACTGAGGCAACTGCTGTCTTCTGAGATTTCCCAGAAATTTCAAGCTGGGATTTTTCCTCTCTCCATGCTCTTCTCTCAACTAAGAGAAGAAAGGATTTGTTTGGAAGACCTCCAAGAATAATAGTCAATGGTATAGATTCAAGCAGACAGGCCTAGATTTGGATTCCAAACTAAGCCACTCATTACCTAGCTGAGTTTTAAGGTACTATTTAAGCCTCCCCAGGCGTCCCTTTTTTTATGTGTTAAACAGGGATTAAAAGTAATATTTCCTTAACACATACACACACACAAAGAGACACAAAGAAATTTGTAAAAGTGATGGATCTGTCTATGTCTATCATCTTAATTGTGACGATGGTTTCATGGGTATATGTGTATGTCTACACTCATTAAATTGTATGCATTAAATATGTGCAGTTTGGCCAGGCATGGTGGCTCACACCTGTAATCCCACACTTTTGGAGGCCCAGGGGGGTGGACCACCTGAGGTCAGGAGTTCGAGACCAGCCAGGCCAACAAGGTAAAACCCCATCTCTACTAAAAATACAAAATTAGCCGGGTAGTGGTGGTGGGCGCCTGCAATTCCAACTACTCGGGAGGCTGAGGCAGGAGAATCACTTGAACCCAGGAGGCAGAAGTTACAGAAAGCAGAGATGGCGCCATTGCACTCCAGCCTGAACAACGAGAATGAAACTTTGTCTCAAAAAAAAAAAAAAAAAAAAAAGTGCAGTTTATCATATATTAATCATACCTCAACAAAGCTGTATTTTTTAAAAAGAAAAATAGTACTTTTTAAGGTTATGATGATGAATCAAAGAGATTACTCCAGAAAATGCAGATAAATTACAGTTATTACCACTTTTTTTATTCATTCTAATACTGTTCCGTGTACTTTAGTTTGTTTTTTCCCTTGTTTTTCCTTTGTTTGTTCTAACAGTCTTCTATGTACTTTCTGTATAACTACCCTAAATTAAGAACTTGGTATTATGACGGGCGCGATGGCTCACACCTATAATCCCAGCACTTTGGGAGGCTGAAGCAGGCAGATCACTTGAGGTCAGGAGTTCGAGACCTGCCTGACCAACATGGAGAAACCCTGTCTCTGCTAAAAATACAAAATTAGCTGGACATGGTAACACATGCCTGTAATCTCACCTACTCAGGAGGCTGAGGAAGGAGAATCACTTGAACCAAGGAGTTGGAGGTTGCAGTGAGCCAAGATCCCATCACTGCACTCCAGCCTGGCAACAGAGCAAGATTGCTGGATCACCTGAGGTCATGAGTTCGAGACCAATCTGATCAACATGGCAAAACCTTGTCTCTACTAAAAATACAAAATTAGCATAGTTTTTGCATGGTGGCGCATGCCTGTAATTCCAGATACTTGGAAGGCTGAGGCGGGAGAATTGCTTGAACCCAGGAGGCGGAGGTTGCAGTGAGGAGAGATAGTGTCATTGCACTTCAGCCTGGGCAACAAGAGCGAAACTCCATCTCAAAATAAATAAATAATTTAATTAATTAATAAAACTTGGTATTACTCCTTGTCTATTTAGAGCCTGTGTAGGGATCAGTAAACAGCATCCTTTCTTCAAGCCACTTTACTTCCATCCATTGGAAACTGTCCTAATAAATTATTCATATTGGAACAAGATACAATATTGGCATCTGCTGGGAACCGTTGGTAACAAAGGTCCACCTCTCTTATGTCTATGAGGGGAATGGTGACCCCTTACATCTGCTATCATTGCACATCGTACAGGGCTGTAGACATTATTGTTATTTCTATCTTACAGACGATGTGACTTTGGTTCATAGAGGTGAAGTCACTCAGCTGAGATTATACCAGGAGTCATCACTATGCTTTGAGCCAAGGCAAGCAGCACAGGGCCAGGTACAAAGTAGCTTCTCATGTGACATGAATTGCAGTTTCTGTCCTTGTTAGAACTAACTCAAAAAGGCAAAGTGGAATTTGTTACAGGTTTTTGCCTTAAAAGAAAGTTATTCAAATGGCAGCATAATGGATAAATTAGAGAGAAAAGGTAATTGCGTTACCTATATGGATTCATATGGCATTATTAAACAGTTTGTGCAATATCATTTGGATTTTTATGTCATAATGTAGGCTTTGTGTGCATATTAAAAATTATTAAATGCCTTGTATCTGTGACATACTTTATACTCTTCAAAGGGTCTCTCCATTTACTCCTGACAATAGCACTGGATTGGAAAGGACACGTGGCATCACTCAGACTTCACAGACATAAAAAAGCGGACTCTCTGTCCAGCATGGGTCCCTATTTATGTGGTGAAGGGCTGGGCAGATGAATGTTGAATCTTTTATTCGGGAACAACAATTAGTTTCTGAAGGAATAGGCTGGGGCCCAGGCCACAGGCCACCCATTCAATCCTCTCTTTAACTCATTGGACAAAACCACTGGGGATACAAAGCTAAGAGGCAGCATCTAACCCAGACAGCTCACATGGACCAGCGGGTGAGACAATACCACCCTGAGCAGAATGCTGAAGTAGAGTTGGCTCAGATACACCAGGAAGCCGAGGGTCCAATTTCCAGCCCTGATTCTTACTAAGGCTTCCGTCTTAGGTGAGCTATTCAAATTTCCCATGCTTCAGTTGGCTTATTTGTAAATAAAAGACACAGTAACACACCAAAGGGTTATTGTGAAGATTCAATGAGTGAGTTTATGTATAAAAGCATTTAGAATAGCAGGTGACATATAGCCCAGTACAAGGGATATACTGTGTGAGTCTGTTTGTGTGTACAAACACATTACTCCTCCCTGCCCTCCTCTCTCCCTCCCTCCCTTCCTCCCTACCTTCCTTTCTTCCTTCCCCCCTCCTTCCCTCTATAGAAGTGATCAGTTCTTTGGGATCAGTTATGAAACAGAAGACACCAAAGAGGAAGTGATTGCCTTCACTCTTCCTCAAAAGATTTAAGGAAAATAATCCTTGAAAGAAGGAACCAGAGCACACACCATGATTAACTCCTAGTCGGCATTTTTTGAAGTATAGGGCAGTCTCCCAAAGGGAATGAGAAATTGCCAAAGTTACTGACAGCCCTGTGTTTTGGAAATACTAATTTTAGGGACACTCCTTTAAAACATAAACCACACTTGCCTTTGATTTTAAACAGAGAACATGAAGCATACTTAGCCTTTCCTTGATGACTCAGGGTCAGTCTTTTGTTTTTATTAACCTTACCTAAGAGCTGCTCCTGAGAGGTTGCCTAAATCTACTGAGAAGTCTGAGAGGGGCAGTTCCTCCATGACAAATAACATGATGGCCTGTTACACCATCTCCAGGTCCTCATTCCAACAGTAAAGGAAACCTGTGGTGTTTCCCTGAAATTATTCATGCCACCATCCCGGTTTAACGCTTCCGCTCTCTTGTGGGCTTTGGTTCTTTGTCAGTTTCTATTTCTATTTCTTTTTAAGTCTTAGCAAAAGGACTTGGACCTTTTAGAAGAAGGGACCCTGTGCAAAACCTAAACACTGAAGAAGGTTGGAAGGGAAAAATAGATTAAATCATCGTGTCTCCTACAGCATGACAACAAAAAATAAAGATCAATTTCTATCGAGTAGTTCTCCCACTGTGTGAAACAGTTCTGAGGGTTATGAGCAACATAAGAAGTAAAAGCACAGTTAACCATTTTCTCTGTTGCTTGAGGGTTTGCAAAGCAGCCTTACTTCCAGGATCTCTCTGAATATCAACAGGTCTGCAAAGGTTTAGAACAAGATAGGTGGAGATGCTGGGACTCAACCCTTCTGAGTTCAAATTTGTTTCTTTTTATTTTTTCTATTATACCATCTCACCTGTCTGAAGCAGAGAACTTTATAATCCACTCTGTGTATGGAGAACCTGTATCCACAAAAAGTTTAATAACAAAGCCCATTGTTAAGATGCTACATGGGGCTTTCTAGAGCCCTGCAGTAATGCAAAGGAAAGAGATCCTCTGAGCTGAACTGTGAGAGGAAGCTTTTTATTTTATTTATTTTTTATTTTTATTTTTCTGAGACAGATTCTCTCTCTGCCTCCCAGGGTGGAATGCAGTGTTGCAATCTTGGCTCACTGCAGCCTCTGTCTGCCTCCTGGGTTCAAGCAATTCTCCTGCCTCAGTCTCCCAAGTAGCTGAGATTACAGGCGTGCACCACCACACCTGGCTAATTTTTGTATTTTTAGTAGATACAGGGTTTTGCCATTTTGGCCAGGCTGGTCTCGAACTCCTGACCTCAAATGATCCACCCGAGTGGCACCTTTTTAAATGAGACAAGGTTTGGGGAAGGCTTAAATGTAGAAATCCCATGAGCAAGGGAGTGAAAGTAGAAATAAGTCATTGCTCTCTTTCTTTCTTCCTTCTTTTCCAAGTGCCTCTTTTTTTCTTTCTTCATTTCCTTCTGTACTTCCTTCTACCCCCAGCAGAAATCATGAACAATGTTGGGTTTTTGTTTTGTCACAGCCTCTAAGAATAAAGAAGAGAAAGGAGAGAGAGAGAGAGAGAGAGAGAGAGAGAGAGAGAGAGAGAGAGAGAGAGAGACTGGTCGGGGCAAAGTGACTAATCAAAAAGAGAACTATGCAACATTTCCCCTTTTGGTCCCAACCTACCTGTAGGTTGAATCACATGAAATTGAAAGGATTTGTTGCTTCTTTAAAATTTTATTTAAATATGTCAATTTCATATACTTCAACTTAAATATATGAGGATGTTAATGAAAATGTTTCTGGTTAAAGCCCAGTCAAATACAGGAGTAGTCCTTGTCAAATCAGTGTGGGATCTGATGCCAACTCCTGGATGGCCCCGGGACATCAGCTATAAGAACCCTCAACCTGCTGCCTTTCCTGGGTACCACGGTCTTATTCACAGTCCTTTTATAGGCATCTTTAAAACAGAGTCACACAATACCCTGGGAGGTGGGAAGGCTAGTTATCGCAACGTGGCTACCAGGAAACCAAGAGTTCGTCAGAAAAAGCACGGACCTGAGTTTGAATCCAGAACTTTCCAATTCTTGGCCATGTGACCTTTGGCAAGTTATTTGCCTTATTTGGCCTCAGTTTCCCATGTAATAAACGGGATTACATGTATCCTGTCATAATTATACATCACTAAGTGAGAACATGCATGCGAAGCACTTTCTCACAGTTCCCAGCTCAGAGTGAGAAATAAATGGGAGTAATTTTAGAATACATTGTTATTATTATTATTATTATTTATTATTATTTGTGACAGAGTGTCGCTCTGTTGCCAGGCTGGAGTGCAGTGGCACGATATTGGCGCACTGCAACCTCCACCTCCCAGGTTCAAGTGATTCTCCTGTGTCAGCCTCCCGAGTAGCTGGGACTACAGGCACACACCACCAAGCCCAGCTAAGTTTTGTATTTTTAGTAGAAATGGGGTTTCACCCTCTTGGCCAGGATGGTCTCGATCTCTTGACCTCGTGATCTGCCTGCCTCCACCTCCCAAAGTGCTGGAATTACAGGCGTGAGCCATCACATCTGGCTAAAATACATTATTATTAATAATAAACCATGGCGTAGCAGAGAGAAGATTTTCCCTCTACCCCTGAGTGTTCGATAGTTGTGTCTTTGAAATACATTGTCAACAGGCAGATTATCTCAGGAAAAAGTATATAGATTTATCACATGCACAGGGATTATAGGAAAGAAAAGTGAATACCCCAAAAGCAGTAAAACTTAGTAGCTTATAGGCTTTCTTCATAAGGGAGAAGGGGATGGGTCAGTAGACAATTTAGGACAGAGGAAACGGTTTGGGACAAAGACGAACAGCCCCTTGGAAAACAAATGATAGTTTGTGACAAAGTTTAAGTGTGGGTGTCAACTCTCAGGCCCCGTCCTGTGATATGAATTAATCCTCCCTGCTTGATGAAACTCCAGGGGAGAGAATGGTGACAGTTGAGCTCCTTTTGGAGGATCTGCCTTTAGGCATAAAAGGAATAAAGAGAAAGCCTCCCCCTGCATTTGCTGTTTTTCAAGTACTCTTGGCTTGAAGTCATAAATATATCAAAGAAGCATATTTTGGGGTGGCATTTTCTGAACTCCTTCAGTAGGTTAGGCCTGAATAAATACAACGATTCAAAAATTGGATTTTCATTTGCTCACTTTGCCAGATTTGGAAGCAATACAGGGAGAAGAGGATTGCTGCATGTGTATCTGTAGACAGGTGGTTAAATGCCTGTGAAGTGCTTCATCTGGCTGAGCCACCAGGGAGGCAGGCTGCATGGCCCCTCTCCAGGTGACAGCTGTCCATCTGTCAGGTAGCACAGCCCATCTGGCTGCAAGAGAGTGATGTAGGAACATGACAATGGCAGGAGAGGCTTGCTAAATACAAAAAAGGCTGCAATCGTTCTGCCAGCAAAGTGGCCACACTGTTCATCAACCTTCTATGCATCACCATCCAAGTGATACCATAGAGAGTTTTGCTTGCTAGCATTCTGTTTTGTTATTTTTTGTTTTGTTTTGTTTTCAAGACAGAATCTCACTCTGTCCCCAGGCTGGAGGGGAGTAGTGCCATTTCGCCTCACTGCAATCTCCACCTCCCAGGTTCAAGTGATTCCCCTGCCTCAGCCTCCTGGGTAGCTGGGACTATAGGCATGTGCCACCATGCCCAGCTAATTTTTGTATTTTTTTTTTTGTAGAGATAGGGTTTCACCATGTTGGCCAGGCTGGTTTTGAACTCCTGGCCTCAAGTGATCTGCCCTCCTCCCAAAGTGCTGGGATTGCTGGCATGAGACGCCATGCCTAGTGTGCTTGCTAGCATTCTACATGAGCAGCTTGAGTTTCCTGGTTAAAGGCTCCAAGGGCAATTTAAGAGGGCAGATTGTCCTGTCCCTCAGAAATGGGAGATTTATTCTTGTATCCTCATTTATGGGATGTGGAAGTATAAAACACACACCTACTATGTGCCAATCACTGTGCTCTGAAAATACAAAGATAAGACAGACATCCATCAAGGAGCCTGAACCTGAGTGGAGGAGATCAAGAAACAGAGTCAGTTTTAATACAGTGAAGGGGCAGATGCGAGGTCTGTGGGGTCTAAAGCTTATACTATTTACCAAGGTTCTGTTAGGTATTAAAGTACATGGCTAAATGTTTGTTTAGAATGAGAAAATAAGTCATAACAGATTTCTGGAAACTTTTGAGATGAAGATATCTTTCTTCTGGGTTCTCTTTGGGCAATTTACCAAAAAAAAAAAAAAAAAAAAAGAAAGAAAGAAAGAAAGAGTACACATAAAGTCTTGTTTATTGCTCTCTGCCTTCTCTTCCCCACTTAGAACACTCACTCAATGATGCCTGCCACTCAAAGAGGCCCTGTGGGGAGGGGCCCTGAGGCTTAGGGATTATTAGCCTCAAGGCCAATTCATGTCTGAGAGTGAGAGGGTGTGTGTGTGTGTGTGTGTGTGTGTGTGTGTGTGTGTGTCTGTGTGTGTGTACACTATAGGTAAATGTAAGATGAAGCCTTCCTGGAGGAGGAGACCTGTGAGCTGAGCTTGGAGAGATGTGAGCAATTAGCTAGGGGGCTGGGAGGGAATCAGGCTTCCAGACAAAATCAGTAGCCTATGCAAGGGGGAGGATGGGCAAGTGGATTTGGGATCACTGTGCTACTGTGTGTTGGTTGTTATGATCAAAAATGTGTTTGTAGGTAAAACGGTGTTTAGAGCAAAATTTCCCATTGACTTGTAAAATTTGGGCCCTGGAGCATGAAAAGTAAGCAATAAACAACAGACACAAAATGTAGCCAATCTTATTCACATATTCCAGACCTCCAGGGTCAAAGTGCTTCCTTTTTTATTACCCAGAACCCTTCTTCTGGGAATGGTCAGCCCCCTCCTTTCCCATGTATGGCAATGAATACAGAGAAGCCTCCTCTCATCAGGCGTTCTTATCAGCCTGCCTCGCTCCCTCTCCTCTTTGCTGCATTCGACTTGTGTTACTGACATTTTTGAAAGGGTGGTATCACCCCTCTTCCCTGGGTCCTGTTATTTAAAAAGAAGGTATTTTAAAACATTTTCTGGACAAACCAGCAAACTGTCACGATCTGTCCTGAACACAGTCAATGCTCATTAAATACATGATGGAGTTTGTTGCTGAGTGCTGAGTTCAAGTCCCTAGTCTGTGGTTTGATCACCGGAAGGCTTGGGCAAGTTACTTAGTTTTCTTAGCCTTAGTTTCCTTGTCAGGAGACTAATTGAGATATAAGTGTAAATTGTTTATCATATTGCCCAGCACAAAGGAAGCCTTCCATTAATGGAAGCTGTAAGACAACCATTCATTCTTTCTTCAGATTTGCTGAAACCTGCAGGTACAAAGTTGAAGAAAACAAACCCTGCTCTGGAGGAGCTCATGGTTCCATGCCAGGGACCAGAATATAAATGAATGAGAACACATGTTGCAATGGAGCTTGGATAGATCAGGGCCAGCATTCTCTGGAATAACTCCTCTCTGCACCTAAGTAGGCAATGCTTAGAGTTCAGTGCAGCAGAGGGAGTAGACATTTGCCAGGTAGATGTGTTGAAAAATGACGATGTCAGCAGAAAGCAAAGTGAGCCCACATTTGTGGAGGCTGAACCTGTAATTCTCTGATTCTGAGAGTGAAGGCCAGACGGAGAAAAAGAGATAAACAGAGGAACAGAGGACTGATACAAAGGTTTTATATATGGGGCTATGGATTTCAAAGTTTGCTTCATAGAAAGCAAGAAGATAGCAAATACATTTCAGCAGAGAAATTATTCATACAGGATTGTGTCTTACCAAGATTGTCTTTGCTGTGCTGTGGTAGATAGGCTGATGCATGTGTGTATAAGGGACAGAGGGAGAGGACCAGGTAGAAAGGCAGCTTCAATAGTGCTCCCCCAACTCCGACCCCACAGACATGCTATACAGTCTATAACCAATTTGTTATAATTTGCTTATAAATTCTGTATTCACTCCAGACATGAGCATTTAAGAAGAAAGCCTATATTTAGAAAACTATATATTTCTTTCATCATCATTTTTGGGGTGTGCTTCATCCTGAACCTTAAATCATACTCTGTATCCTGCACATTAACCTGGGGCTAGCACATAAAATCCACAGACAGCAACCCCAGCTCTGAGCAATTATCCATCTGTTTGCTTTCTCTCTTAATAATAACAGCTGCCACTTACTCATCCAACTAATGTAAGCAGAATGCCCACCACATATCTGGCCCTGAATTACAAGGTAGAAATAAAAAAGTGAATAATATAACCAAAGTATCTGCCTTCAAGAAATTTGTACACCGATAGAGAAGCTTTTATAGACTAGGTGCATTTTTCCCATGTGCTACTCTCAACAATAATGTAAGATGCAGATATCATTATCCCCACTTTAGAAATTATTTAAGGCTAGGTGACTTGTCTGAAGCAACACAAATAGAATTTCTTTCTTGTTCTTAACCATTTGTCTTTTATTCTTAATCATTACCTTGCTAGGAGGGTGCTATGGTTTGAATGTGGATTTCCCACTGAAATTCATGTTGAAATTAGACGCCTCATGTGGTGGTGGTGAGAGGTTGGGCTCAGTAGGAGGTGTTTGTGTCATGAGTATGGGTCCTTCCCTACTGCCATTCAGCAGGGGCAAGTGTGTTCTTGCTCTCTCAGAAATGGATTAGTTCTGCAAGACTGCAGAACACATTAAAAGAGTCTGTCTTCTTTTTTTCTTTTGTTTTTCTCTCTTTTTCTCCTGCCATGTAGTCTCTTGGCATATACCTGCTCCCTTTCCACTTTTTGCCATGAGTGGAAGAGTGTGAGGGAGGCCCTCACTAGATGTAGCTGCCCAACCTTGAACTTTCCAACCACCAGAATCATAAGCCAAATAAATGTCTTATCTTTATAAATTAGCCTCACAAATTCTGTTGTAGCATAACACAAAATGGACTAAGACAGAAGGGAACTTACTTCCCACTCCTGATGTCCCCTTTTATGAGGAGGAAACTGCACTAGCAAAACCCAACTGTCCCCTCTGCTCTCTCCAGATAAGAAGTAACTTGAGGAAGTAGCAATTTGGAAGGAGACACTCTCCCTACCTTATCCCTTACCCTCATTTCCTCTTGAACTTGACCAATCTTAAAGCATACCCTCTGCCCTCTTTCTCCGTGCCCCACCTGCCACCAAGAAGTTTTAGTACTGAATGTTTAAGTAGCTCATCCATGGTCACATGCAGATTTGGAGCAGGTTTTACCTGACTCTGAATCCTTGGCCACTGCATTAGTTTTCTAGGGCTGCCACAACAAACTATCACAGTCTAAGTAGTTTAAAAACAGAAATGTATTTCCTCACAGTTCTGGAGGCTACAAGTCTGAAATCAAGGTGTTGGCAGAGTTGATTTCTCCTAAGGCCTCTCTCTTTGGTTTGCCGACGGCTTATTGATCTCCTCTGATATCTTCACATGATCTTCTCTGTACGTGTATCTGTGTCCTTACCGCCTCTTCTTATAAGAACAACAGTAACTTTGGATTAGGGCTCACTCCAATGATCTCACTTAACCTTAACTTCCTTCCTTTTTTCTTTATTTACTTTACTTTTCTTTCTTTTCCTTCCTTCCTTCTCTTTTTCTTTCTTTCCTTTTCGTTTTTCTTTTCTCTTTCCTCTCTCTCTTTCCCTTCCCTCCCTCCCTCCCTTCCTTCCTTCCTTGCTTGCTTTTCTGAGACAGGGTGTCACTCTGTCACCCAGGCTGGAATGCAGTGGTACAAACATGGCTCACTGCAGGCTTAATCTCCTAAGATTAAGTGATCCTCCTGCCTCAAGAGGTCCCTCTCATATAGCTTGGACCACAGGCATGTGCCACCTTACCTAGCTAATTTTTTTGACTTTTTGTATAGACTTAGTCTCACTTTGTTGCCCAGGCTGATCTTGAACTCCTGGCATTAATCAATCCACCATGTCAGCTTCCTTAAGTGCTGGGATTCCTAGTATGAGCCAACATGCCTGTCCCTTAATGACCTCTTTAAAGAGTCTGTCCCGAAAGACACTCAGTCATGTTCTGAGGTACTGGGAATTAGGACTCCAACAGAATTTGGGTGGGGGACACAGTTCAGTCTATAACAACCACACTGTTTAGTGGCCAGACAACATTGGGTATAAAAACAACAGAAGGTAAGGGGAAAAGTTCTCAGGAAAGTATAAATAAATGTCTTCCCAAGGTATTAATTTATAAATAAATAAACTGCAATCTGAGGTTGCTGCAGACGTAATTGCAACACATCTTTACCAGTCAAAATAGAAACCATTACAATTACAATCAACACATTTTTGCCAGTGAGAAATAAGTTTGTTTATTCCTGTAGCATAAAAATCCATGCTTCAGGAGTTGATGAACTCTTGGAAAGCATTTTCTGCATCCTGTTGGTTGTGGAAGCATCTTCCCTGCAAAAAGTTGTTGAGATAGTTGAAGACGTGGTAGTCAGTTAACGAGAGGTCAGGTGAATAGGGCAGATGAGGCAAAATGTCGTAATCCAATTTGTTCAACTTTTTTTTTTTTTTTTTTGAGACAGAGTCTCTCTCTGTCTCCCAGGCTGGAGTGCAATGGCACCATCTCAGCTAACCGCAACCTCCGACATCCAGGTTCAAGAGATTCTGCCACCTCAGCTTCCTGAGCAGCTGGGATTATAGGTGCACACCACCATACCTGTCTAATTTTTATATTTTCGTCATGTTGGCCAGGATGGTCTTGAACTCCTGACCTTAAGTGATCTGCATACCTTGGTCTCCCAAAGTGCTGGGATTACAGGAATGAGCCACAGCACCCAGCCTAATTTGTTCAACTTTTGAAGCATTGGGAGTATGACGTGCAGTTGGATGTTGTCATGGAGGATTGGGCCGTTTCCGTTGACCAATACCAGCTACAGGTGTTGCAGTTTTGGGTGTATCATCAGTTTGCTGAGCACACTTCTCAGATGTAATGGTTTCGGTGGGATTCGGAAAGCCGTAGTGGATCAGACCAGCAGCAGACCACCAAACAGTGACCGCAACCTTTTGTGGTTTTGTTTCGTTTTATTTTGTGAGACAGAGTTTCACTCTCGTTGCACTGAGTTTCGTCTCAGTGCAATGACGTGATCTCAGCTCACTGCAACCTCCGCCTCTCGAGTTCAAGTGATTCTCCTGCCTCAGTCTCCTGAGTAGCTGGGATCACGGGCACCCACCAACATGTCTGGCTAACCTTTCGTACATTTTTGGTAGAGACGGGGTTTCATCATGTTTGTCAGGTTGGCTTTGAACTCTTCACCTCAGGCGTTCTACCTACCTAGGCCTTCCACATTGCTGGGATTACAGGTGTGAGCCACCACAGCGGGCCAACAAGACCTTTTATTTGGTGCAAGTTTGGCTTTGGGAAGTGCTTTGGAGCTCTTTGGTCCAACCACTGAGCAGATTGTTGCTGGTTGTCTGTAAAATCCACTTTTCATCACAGTCTGGTCAAGAAATGATTTGTTGTTTTTGCATAGAATAAGAAAAGATGACACTTCAAAACAACAATTTTTTTTTTCCCTCAGCTCATGAGGCATCCACTTATGGAGATTTGTCACCTTTCCAATTTGCTTCAAATGCAAATGACTGTATCATGGTTGATGCTGAATTCTTTAGCAACTTCTCTTGTAGCTGTAAGAGAATCAGCTTTAACAATTGTTCTCACTTGGTCACTTCTACCTCTGATGGCTGATCACTATGCTCCTCATCTTCAAGGCTCTCCTCTCCTTCACAAAACTTCTTGAACCATGATTGCACTGTACATTCATTAGCAGTTCCCGGGCCAAAGGCATTGGTGATGTTGTGAGTTGTCTCTGCTGCTTTACAACCCATTTTGAACTTAACTAAGAAAATCGCTCAAATTTGCTTTTTGTGCATAGTCTAAAATAAACATCAAATAAACAGCAAGTAATAAGACGTTCGCAAAAAACATAAAGTGAGAAATGCATATTAAAATGATGTATAACATAACCACATTTATTTAAGAATGTACTCCAGTGTCAAACGGCCAATTTCAACAATGCGAAAACCGCCATTACTTTTGCACCAACCTAATATATGTGGGAATTAAGAGGAAGGAATTATCTCTAGCTCTTGAAGTGTGTCAGGGATTTGAGGAAGAAGCAAAATGTGCATCAGTGCTCTTAGCCACAGCAATCGAAACTAACTCTGGCTTCCATAGAGATTTTTGTTGTTGTTTTTTTTAATTCTGGGAAGAATACGAGGAGACGCACAGCATACAAGGAAAATACGAAGAGCATGTCTTGTGAAAAAATAAATAGAAGTTGTTCCAAGAGGTCTGGGTAGCAGGAACCGATGAAGAGCTCCTTCAGAAAGCCTATTCCAGAATGAATCTGTGTGTGACTTCTGCCATTACAGCACATCCCTTGAGAGTCACATTCCAAAGTCCCTTGCTAACTCTAAATGATGGAGTCTTTCTACTTACCACATAGTGCACCAGTCTGCCCACTCCCAGAGTGAATACATTAATATATATGTACATTTTAGAATTTCATCCACTTACTTATATATACTCACTTGCACTACTAAATTGAATTGAAGGTCTAGGTATGCTTAATAAGAGAGCTTTCTTTATTTGGTTATCATCAATATTCAATGAAGAATTTGGATCCACATAATCCACTTATCATAGAAGAGGAGCAAGTTCTAGTTTTTCCTCCTGTCAATTCACCTGGGCTTTGACAAGCTGAGGAGCCTTTGCATCCAGCTAAACTCCTGCAGGTGATCTCTGCTTTCCTGCCACTGTCAAGCCCACCAGGCAGGGGTCAGGCCCAACTCTGTGTTCACAGCAGCACTTAATCCATTATTGAAACTAGCAATGTGAGCAACTTTGTCTTATACATGCAAGAGGAAAGATCACAGCTCCATGTTTGGGGAAAGGGAGCTGGGATGGGTCAGGAGACAACAAGCTCTACATCAATTAATTTATCAGTTATGTATTGAGCCTCGACATATGTGTCCAGTGATAAGCAAGCCCACAAGTGAAAAAGCAAATGATGAACGAGCCAACAGGTACTTCTCAGGAATGCTTCATCTCTATAGCTTAGTAACTAAGACCTGAGAGCTGACATGTTAGACAAACCCAGACATCCTCAGGATACCGGTCCAGTACACCTTAGACTATCAAAGTCTTAAGAGCAAGGAAGGACTAAGCAACTGTGATAAGACCAGAGGAGAATGAGAAGACATTGCTACTAAATGGAATGTGGCATTCTGGATTGCCTGGTGAAAGAGAGAGAGGACTGTATTGTGGTAAATAGCATCCCCCGCAAAAAAATGCATTTCCAGCAAGAAGCTGTGAGTGTGACATTATTTGGAAATCGAGCCTGTGCAGATGTAGTCAAGTTAAAATGAGGTCACACTGGGTTAGGGTAGGCCATAGAAGCAATGTGAAAAGAGGAAAATTTGGATACAGAGTCACAGACATAGGGAAAAACAAGTGAAGATGGAGACAGTGATTGGAGCGACCACCTACAAGTCAAGAAACAGCAAGAACTACCAGCAACCATCAGAAGCTAGAAGATAAAATGCAAAACACCTTCCCGGTGCCTTCAGAGGGAGCATGGCCTTCCGGGTACCTTGATTTTGAACACCCAGCCTTAGTCAATTTTTGTACTCTTACTATGTCAGTTACTGCCCCAGTTAACAATAGTGGTCACATACACGCTCAGATACACACACACTAGTAAGTGTCAGTGCTTACTGTGTACAAAGACCTTCTTGGCTATTTGTACCCATTTTTTTCATTTGTTTTGTTTTGTTTTTTGTTTTTTGTTTTTGGTTTCTTTTCAGGGGGTCTCACTCTGTCACCCAGGCTTGAGTGCAGTGGTACAATCTTGGTTCACTACAGCCTCTGCCTCCCAGATTCAAGAGACTGAAACAACAGAATAAGTTTCTGTTGTTGCAAGCCACCCAGCCTGTGGTATTTTGTAGTCACATCCGTGGAAAACTAATATAAGGACATTAATGGAAAAATGATAAAATATAGATAAAAGCTGAGGCTCAATCAATAATAATGTACTGATGTTGATTTCTTAGTTTGACAAACCTACCACCCTGATGTAAGATGTCATCAACAGAGTAAATTGGGTGATTATGCCAGGATTCTGTGTGCTAACTTTACAAGTGTCTATAAATATAAAATTATTCTAAAAATGTTTTTAAAGTTTATTTTGGAGGAATAAAAGGCAACACACAGGCTATGTCATCTTTGAATGGTCAACTCCCTAAGCTTCGGTCTCTTCATGCGTTAAACGGAGATAATCATAGCCCTACTCAGAGTTGCGGGTTTTAAAATGCGATAATGCATATAAAGTGCTTAGCAGGTCACACCTTCTTCCATTTTGCTTCTGTCACTTGATCTGTTTGCCAGCCTTTCCAGAATCATGTCACAGTGAATTTGCCCAGTTCGTGCCCTCCTTCATTCTGTTGCTTAAAATATTAACAGAGAAAAGGACAGGACCCTTCCGGCTGCTGCTGGATTCAGTGGCAGCAATTCCACTGAACAAGGAGAGTCTTCCAATTCGCTGTGGATCCAGCCAACTCATGTGTTACATCTCAGGTTAAAATCTAGGCACCTCCCAAATCAGCATTTCCCACATGCCCAGTAACTGAGTAATCTTAATAAAAAAAAAAAAAAGTGGAGTTATGCTAGGCCTGATATGATGTGGACAAGGAAAAATTTTAAGTGACATAACATAATGGTTAGGTGGAGTTAGATTAACTAGATTCAAACCCCAGCTATACTGCTTACTGGTGGTGTGCTATTGGGTAATTCAATTACACTTTCTTAGCCTCACTTCTCTCATTTATAAAATAAAGACAAAAATAGGTTTTTCATAAAGTTGCTAAAAAGATTACATTTAAAAATACATGCCAAATGGTCGGGCACAGTGGCACCTACCTGTAATTCTAGGAGTTTGGGAGGCCAAGGTAGTTGTTTAAGGCCTGGAGTTTAAGACCAGCCTTGCCAACATGACAAAACCCCGTATCTACTAAAAATACAAAAATTAGCTGGGCATGGTGGCCCGTGCCTGTAGTCACAGCTACTTGGGAGGCTGAGGCATGAGAAGCACATGATCTCAGGAGGTAGAGGTTGCAGTGAGCCGACATCGCACCACTGCACACCAACCTGGGCAACAGAGGGAGAACCTGTCTTTAAAACAAAAAGGCGTGCAAAGTGCCAAGACATAGGTCTTTTCACACAATAACCACGCTGACATTTACTAGTGTGTGTGTATGTGTTAGTGCATACGCAAGCGCTGTTATTAACTGGAGCAGTGACTGACATAGTAGAAGCACAGAAATCGGCTGTTTGAGGATAAGCCTGGTACGCATGAGGGCACAAGGAACCAAACGGAGGCTGTGACTGGCCCAAGGTCATGGTGCAAGTACATGGCAAATGCATCAGTAGAATAGGACTCATGACTCCTAAGGCAGTGACTCTGCAGAGATCTTGGAAATAATCTAACTGCTTTTATTTTGTAAATATGGAAAGTGAATCCCAAAAAACCACATGGGATAGAGCCTATCCAGGGCACATGATTTATTAGTGGTAAGTATGACGCCCTATCCCATGTGTTTCAACTCCTGCTCCATGCTTTTCTCTGGCTCTCCTGAGTTCTCAACAGCACCTAATGAAGTCTATGCATCAAGCATCCAGTCTTCAGGCGAAGACTTGACTGTTGATACCTAGCATCTCAAAAGCCAGGGTCAGCTCTGAGAGCTGTCAGACCTTTGAGCAAGGACAGTGGAGATAAGGACAGTAAAGCCCAAGCAGCTTTGATTCAAACATAGCACTTGCCGAAAGACCTGTGGTTGTACCTTAATGTAAATACTGAAAAAAGCACAGTAATCCCAGAGATTTAGACAGTTTACATCCCGGCTAAGCAGTACTTTGGGCATGTGAAAGCACCAAGAATATTTCAGCCTAGGCTGGCCTCATTCACACTGTGGATGTACGAGAAAATCACTTCTTTCTGTGCTATAGTCAATATTAGAAATAACAATAACAGAGTTTCAAAGTGCCTTGTGGTTTTCAAAAAGACATTTTGACTTTTAGCCATTGTCTCATTTGAACCTCACAACAGCACTTCAGGTTATTATTATTATTATTATTATTATTATTATTATTATATAATGGCCCCTACATTATACATAAGAAAACAGGTCACAGGGCACAGTGGCTCACTCTCGTAATCCCAGTACTTTGGGTGTCCCAGGTGGGTGGATCACAAGGTCAGGAGTTCAAGACCGGACTGGCCAAGATGGTGAAACCCTGTCTCTACTAAAACTACAAAAATTAGCTGGGCATGATGGTGGGTACCTGTAATCCAAGTTAGGAGGCTGAGGCAGAGAATTGCTTCCACCTGGAAGGTGGAGGTTGCAGTGAACCCTGATCATGCCACTGCACTCCAGCATGGGCAACAGAGTGAGACTCCATCTCAAAAAAAAAAAAAAAAAAAAAAAAAGAAAAGAAAACAGCAGGGTCAGGGAGATAGAGTATTTAATATGGTCTGGCTCTGTGTCCCCACCCAAATCTCATCTTGAATTGTACTCCCATAATTCCCACATGTTGTGGGGGGGACCTGGTGGGAGATAATTGAATCATGGTGGTGGTTTCTCCCACACTGTTCTCATGGTAGTGAGTGAGTCTCATGAGTTTTGATGGTTTTATAAGGAGAAACCTGTTCGCTCGCCTCACTTTGCCTGCTGCCATTTATGTAAGACGTGACTTGCTTCTCCTTGCTTTCTGATATGATTGTGAGGCTTCCTCAGCCATGTGGAACTGTAAGTCTATCAAACCTCTTTCTTTTGTATTTGCCCAGTCTCAGGTATGTCTTTATCAGCAGGGTGGGAACAGACTAATAAAGTATTGGTGCCTTTATTGACAAATATATATGATCAACAATGATGATAAGGAAATTAGTAGTTGCAAATTTTGCTGAGCATGTATCTCTGCCCCAAACATGTTAAATGTATTTGTGGTTTAATTTCTGCACAACTCTGTGAGATGGGTGTAACACTGTCTAGTTTTATTCTGAGACACAGAGAGGTTAAGCAACTTACCTGAGATCACACAGCTAGGAAATGGAGGAGTCAAGATGTGATGTCAGGCAATCTATTCCCAGAGCCATTGTTTTTATTGTAAATTGTAGCAAATGTGGCCTCTTGCTAAACAATAAACTGTTAACTCTTATCCTTAAGGAACTCACAGGCTAGTTTGGGGAACCTCAGACATAAACTGGATCATTACAATTCAAGGAGATAAAAAAGATGATGCACTATCAGAGCAATGACAGCGGAGTGACAAAAATCAATATGTTGGATCTTGGATTGAAACCCAGGCCTCCTGACTGCATAGTCAATATTTGTTTATTCTTTCCTTTATTCAATAAATATTAGATTGAATATTACAACTAAAAAAAGTCATTCTTCTTCCCTGGAAGAAGCAATCATTACAGCCCAGAGAAAACATTTCTCAAAACACGTTAAGCCGATCACAGCCTTAGTTCCAATGTGAACACGTCAAGAGCTCATTGATCATAAACTGAAGTGAGAGCTAGACAGTTCTCCACTGCTTTAACCCACACCCCCGCCCTGACCACTGCCATGAAGGGGCACCAAGGAACATTTCTATAAACCTATTTAGCAGGGGTGCCCTGGTTTAATATAGCCTCAAGTTAAATTGTTTTCACGAATACAAGCTTAATGAGGGCCCCTTTAATCCCCTCAGCAATGTTCTTTTCAGAGGCTGGGTCTTGGCTCTACCAGGAGAACTGTGCTCTCTGGTGGAGGGTCTCCAGCTTAAGCCTTTTGGGGAATTCCAGGAATGTAGCAATGATCAGCACATTCTTTAGATGTAAATAGGGGTTTTGAACCAATCCTCACAAAAACATCTTTGAAAGATGTGGCTCAGATTTCCATACCTACTCCTTTTGGGGTCAGACATATCTCAGAATACACTTTCCCCAATAAAAATATTTTGGGGATAGGACAGATTAGCTTTTACTTTAAAAAGGCAAAGAAAATGGAGCTTTATTCCTAAAATAACTCTAAAAATTCTGCTATAAATTTCACTCTCAAGCTCAGAGTATGTGAGGTGAAATTATAAAATATGCCTGCTGCAACGTGACTTCCAAATATGGCTATAGCTCTTTCATTTTTTTCAAATAATCACAAGAATATCCACCTAGCCTATTAGCAGAAAGATGCAGACTTGAGACCTTTTCCAGCAATGGCTGTGTACGTGTGTCAACATATCCACTCCATTTAAGGGGAGTGGGGCCAGGGCTGTGGTTCTGATTCTTACTAGCAAGAAGAGAAAAAAACTGATGTTTGATCTGTTAACTATAATTTCTTCTCACTGCCACACTGTGCCACTATGAGACTGGTCCTGCCTAACCTGATATTTGATGCACTTCCACTGCTGCTGAGATGACCTTTTTGATCTAAGTCATTGATCAGAATACAGAAAATCTCTGTGGCGGATGACAAATGAAACGTTGCCACTTGAATCCAAAGCTTAACCAGGGTGCCTGGGTACAGCTTCAGCCACTACTTTGCCAAAGCCAGCTCTCCTGTTCCCCCTCCACTTAGAGCCTAGGAAACCTACCTGAGCTAGATTTCAGGGGGTGTTTCTGATCTTTTCTGTCACTAGGCGTCAGCTGGATCACCCTGGTCTATCCTGGCCTATCTTCCTCACTTGTTTCTGTCATTGGGCTTTTAATTCAAACTGTTTTTTTTTTTTTTTTATTTTTCTCTTCAGAGATCAGCTTTGCATGCCAGACATCTCAGTGAATGACACTTTGACCAAAGTTCTGCCCTTCTCGATCACCACTTTCCTCATGGAGACCTGTTCATTCTAAATCTATGCAACTGACAGAATCATCAAGTGACTCACCTGAACAAACATCTCCTTCAGGATTTCTCTCACTACCTCTAGTTCCAGAAGAGGCTGGTATTATTTTTCAGGAGCAGCAATATAATCTTGGTAGCAACAATATGTATTCAGAAAGCAGCAACTGTTTCTGAAGGGTGTGAATGAATGAGATTGGAAGCCTTTTCCTTTTACTCACAACACAGCATCATGTTTTCTCCTCAGAGTAACTAGAGTGGCATGGAATTGACACTGGATGCACCAGTCAGAGCAGAGAGAGAAGGCAGCCAGAGCGGTAGATGGCTTTGTCTATCTTCTGCGCTTCTGGCCTGGAAGCTAAGCAATTAGGAGCAAGTCTGCCTGTGCTTATTAACTGATCAGCTGAAGGTGACCCTGGGGAACAGATGAAGGAGATCAGAAAGGAGGCCCCAGGACTGGATTTCTACCCCAGCATAACTCTTGAATGGATTAAGCCAGCACCCCTCGAATGTGAACTCCTGAGACTACAGGGTGAGTGTGGTCGCTGCTGTGCACTCAGAGTACAAATTCATTCAAGAAAACTGCCCTGGCTGGGTGTGGTGGCTCAAGCTTGTAATCCCAGCACTTTGGGAGACCAAGGTGGCTAAGATCAGGAGTTCAAGACCGGCCTGTCCAACATGGTGAAACCCCATCTCTACAAAAATATAAAAATTAGCTGGGTGTGATGGCAGGTGCATGTAATCTCAGCTACTTGGGAGGCTGAGGCAGGAGGGTCACTTGAACCTGGGAGGCGGAGGTTGAGGTGAGCCGAGATTGTGCCATTGCACTTTAGCCTGGGCTATAGAGCCAGGCTCTGTCTCAAAAATAAAAATTAAAAAACAAACAAACAAACAAACAAACAAACAAACAAAAACCTGCCTTGTTTTTCTGAAAGCCCTGGGCCTTTACCTGTGTTTGTTCCAGAGGCCCAGGCAACTGCCCTTATCTGCTTGTCTTTTTCTAGGGACTTCTGGTCAAACAAATCAATTTAAAACATCAAGTGCTGGAGGAACACAAACACAGGTGGCAGGAGAGGCCGCAAGGTGCCAGGCTCTGCTTTCAGCTGCTCTGGGTTTCCAAGCACGTTCCAAAAATTCAACCCCCACTGCCATGGCAAACCTGCCTTTGATGAAACACAATGTACAATCTCTAATGTTGACACAGAACAGATGGGACTTTGATTTTTTAAAAAGTCTGTTCTTGATAGAAGAGAAATAGGCCTAATGGATTTTTTCTTTTCTTTTCCTTTCTTTCTTTTTTTTTTGATTTGGACTTCCATTTTTTTTTTTTCTTATCACACGCATACTTAACATAGAATCTTTCCATTCTCTCTCTGTTTGTTTTTGTCATGGGTTATTTCTGTAAGTAGGAGTCTCTGATTGATCAGGCCTTGCTTTTCTCATTAACCAAACAGGATGAAGGTTATTGGTCCCATGTTCCTTTTATCTAGGAAAAAAAAAATCAGTCATGGGAGCCACACATGAAGGGTGTCCTCAGACTTACAGGCAACAAGACAATGACTTATCTACAATGATGTGCTGAGTGACAGTTGAGCAGGGGGTACAGTACGGGGAGGTAGAAATTATCCCTCATCTACCCCACATGCTGTTGCAATCTAAATGCAGAATGGGCATGCCATGCAATCTCAGCCTCAATACAAGCCCCAACAGATTGCAGCCCATAAACCCCTCCTAAACACGCCTTTCAGAGCCGCCCCTGGTCACAAAGCAAGCCCTTTCCAAGCCCTCCATAACTTCTCAGAGCATCATCTATGCACAGGATGTTCTTGCAATTGAGGGAAGTCACCCTCACATGATTCCATTCCCATAACAGCAGTTACTACAGGGGCACATTGCAGCAGACACTGAAAGACAGATTAAGTCCTCTACATTAACTCCAAACTGTCTGAATAGATGATGATAGGCAAGCCAGGCACTCAATGGCTCAAGCCACATTATACCTTACTCTTATACTTTATTTCCTTCTAGTCTACAAACTCCTGGGCAAAGGGTGAAATTTAAAGAGAGAGAAAGAAAAACGCAGCAAGGAACCATGGCTCAGGGTAGTACGATGTTCTGCTCTGCGTTGAGAGTGGCTTAGCCTTTGGTTTCAATCAGACAGGCTGCTTCTAGGGCAGCTGGATTGATTCGAAGAGATAAAAGGCAGACTTGTGTGGAAGAGGGAGCACAGGTTTCAATGGTCCTCCCCAGTCCTGCTCATAGGCCCACCACTCTATAGGGGTAGCTGTGGTGGGAGGAGGGTGGAGGGAGATTTACTAAGTTACCAGACCAGTTAAGAATACACTCTGGGAATCTTACCCCATGTTCTCCTAGATTCCAATTTCTCCAACACAAATTAAATTCCCCTAACAATTATTCTAGAATAATCTGAAAATATGAATAATTCCCCAAACAACTATTTCACAGAAAAAAAAATAAGTTTATACAGAAGTCTATTTATATTTTTTATATATTCCACATGCATCGGCAGAGCATCCTCTTGGTGGGATTCCAAAACCCAATGTCATGGCGTGCAACAAAGAGGACACTTGTCCCTTTATTTGCCCTGTTGATGGTAAGTTTCATGGTGCATAATACGTGTTCAATACATGTTTTGACTTTTTAAAACGTTTGCTCCAAATGTCATGATTTAATTCATGAGCATTTAGTAAGCAAGTAGGATGTCCTCAACACTGATGACAACGATAATGATGTTAGTAATGAAGAGAAAACAAGATAGAAAAATAACCTGTGTGGAAAGGAACCTGTCAGTTTTCTAATGAGCATGCCTAGGTCAAGGGAGAGTGCCGGAGTCTGAGATCAAATCCCTCTTCTACCACTGGGCAGGAAGCGTCAGCAAAGCACGGTATGACCCATCCTCACTTTCTTTTTAACTGGAAATAAAGATTCCTCACAAGCTGTGAAAATCAAATAAGAAAATTGGATGAAAAAGTACTTTGTAAATGGGGTTATACAAATATAAGAAGGTAATTCCATTATCAATTGTAAAGAACCACATAGGCCTCTCAGGATCCGTTTAAGTCTTAAGACATCTTAACTACAAACAATCTATAAAAATGCAGAATAACCAAGAATGACCTATTCGTTTTTTTCATTGCTGCATAATACATGACCAAAAAATTTAGCAGCTTAAAACAACTCCCATTTATAATCTCACAGTCTGAAGGCTGGGAGTCCAAGCAGACTCAACCAAGTTCTCTACTTAGGGGTTCATAAGGCTGACATCAAAGCATCAAGCGTGCTGGGTTCTTCTCTAGTGACTCTGGGGACGAATTTGCTTCAAAGGTCATTTGAGCAGAATTTCCTGGCAGGACTTAACACCTTGAGGTCCCTGGAATCTCCCTGGCTGACAGCTGCATACCACTCTCAGCACGCAGGGCGTACTCTGAGGTCCTTCGCCCATCATCCTCTCCATCTCAGCAACAAAAAACCCACTTACATCAACGCTTCCCCCTCTGACTTCCTCTTCTGCTCCCATGTAGAGAAACTCTCAACTTTGTCTTTTTAAAAATTATTATTTTTTATTATTTTTCTCACTGCTTCTGTAGCCACTGACCTCTGCTTTGAAAGTGATTAGATTTAGGTCATCCAGAATAATTGCTCTTTTAACTAACTCAAAGTCTATTGATTCATAACATTTACTACAGCTGCAAAATCCCTTTTGCCATAAAACGCAACATAATTTCCTAGTATGATATCACATCTTATCCACAGAACTGAGGATTAAGACTGGATACCTTAGGGAGGTGGAAACATGATGACCTTATAAGAAGATACTATGTCTATTTAATAATATAAATATAGTATATCCCTCCCCTCATGAAGAGTTGGGGATAGAAAGGAGGGAGGGGAAAATATATTTTTTAAAAATTGGGGGATAACCTCCATATACTCTCCATGTCTAGCACAACTTCTAGCAAAATGTGGGTTAACATTGAACAGGGATACAAGACTTCCTGGAAGACATCTGCTTTTCAATCTCAGCTTTCATAAAGAAAATAATATTGAAATGCCCAACGATGATAGACTGGATAGGGAAAATGTGGTACATATACACCATGGAATATTACGCAGCCATCAAAAACGATGAGTTCACGTCCTTTATAGGGACATGGATGAACCTGGAAACCATCATTCTCAGCAAACTGACACAAGAGCAGAAAATCAAACACCGTATATTCTCGCTCATAGGTGGGTGTTGAACAATGAGAACACATGGACACAGGGAGGGGAGCACTACACACTGGGGTCCGTTGGGGGGAAATGGGGGAGGGGCGGGGGGGTGGGGAGGTGGGAAGAGATAGCATGGGGAGAAATGACAGATACAGGTGAGGGGACGGAAGGCAGCAAAGCACACTGCCATGTGTGTACCTATGCAACAATCTTGCATGTTCATCACATGTACCCCAAAACCTAAAATGCAATAAAAAAAAAAAAAAAAAAAAAAGAAAGTGTCTTTGTCTTAGTTAATTATACACTTTCCTTGCTGACTCCCGCCCCGACTGTGCTGTCTAGCAAAATGCCTAGCACATAGTGAGCCCACAATAAATAAAGTTGAGTGAATAAGTGAATGAATGAATGAATGAATGAATGGAAGAGTTTTTCACTTAGGCTTAACTGAAGGTATCCGCTGATATCTGCATACCATGCTTAGTTGTTTTTGGTTTTGTTTGTTTGCTTTGCAAAAAAAAAAAAAAAAAAAAAAAAAAAAAAAAAAAAAGTTGCAGGAAGCTCAGTGTTAAGATTTTGGTTTTGATTTTGCCTTTTAGGCACTTTTTTTTTTTTAAGTTTCTTCGGAGATTTGCTCCACTATCATCAACTTACAGGGAATAATGCTATTCTCACCCAGCATAAAGGGGCCAGGTCCTCTCAGTCTAGAGGGAGATTTGCCTAGATGGAAGGGGAGCTCTGCCCGAGGCAACAGAGGGCACCTGAGGAAGGGCCAATTTCCGAGCCTTCTTTTTGAAAGAATTTAAGAGCCTCACCAGTCTGCCAAGGAATTTGACTGCATACTGCCTAACAGGCTAGATTCTAGCTCAGCAAAAAGTAAAAGGCTCCTACCAAATAAAGCACTGAAAAATCTTCCAGCAACCATCCACAAAAATGACAATGCCTTTTCACTGCTTTTGTGTGTTTATTTTTATTTATTTATTTAGATGGTGTTTCATTCTTGTGGCTCAGGCTGGAGGGCAATGGCGTAATCTCAGCTCACTGCAACCTCCACCTCCCATTCAAGCAGTTGTCCTGCCTTGGGCTCCTGAGTAGCTAGGATTATAGGCACCTGCCACCACACCTGGCTAATTTTTCTATTTTTAGTAGAGATGGGATTTCACCATGTTGGCCAGGCTAGTCTCAAACTCCTGACCTCAACTGATCCACCTACCTCGGCCTCCCAAAGTGCTGAGATTACAGGCTGAGCCATCGCGACTGGCCTATTTTTTTGTTTTTTGTTTTTTGTTTTTTGTGGGGTTTTTGTTTGTTTGTTTGTTTGTTTGTTTGTTTTTAATGGAGTCTCACTCTGTCACCCAGGCTGGAGTGCAGTGGCATATCTCATCTTGGCTCACTGAACCTCCACCTCCCACATTCAAGCTATTCTCCTGCCTCAGTCTCCTGAGTAGCTGGGATTACAGGTGCCACCACCACACCAGGCTATTTTTTTTTTTTTTTTTTTTTTTTGTATTTTTAGTAGAGATGGAGATTTTACCATGTTGGCCAGGCTGGTCTTGAACTCCTGACCTCAAGTGATCTCCCTGACCTTGGCTTCCCAAAGCGCAGGGATTACAGGTGTGGGCCACTGTGCCCTGCCCTCCTCACTGTTTTAAAGTTTCCTCCTTGAAAACTGGATGGACAGATACTGGATTGAAGAGAGAGAGCTTAATGCTGGAGAGGACAGCTGGCAGTGTAGCAGGGAAACAGAGCCCACCTTGCTGCAGATAAATCAGTGTTCTGCTCTGGGCCATTAGTGGCTGGTTATTATTTAAAAACAAAAACCTGCAAATGTATTGGTTATCCCTCCATCAGACTGTGCCTCCAGAGGATTCTTTTATGATTCTTTTGTTTTCCAAGTTGCACAGAACAATTTCCCTTTAACCATATCCTCACATATTCTGCTTACTAAACCAAAGCCATTTACATAATGGGTAATTTCACACACACATTAGCTAAATATATGTATAAACAAATATGTTGCTGAAGTTTGGACACATTTGGAGAATGCAAAACATCTAGACTGTGGGAGAGGTGACGGATGGGAACCAGGTACATATGAGTTCCAAATCATAGAAACTCAAATATATATAATAAATATTATAGATAATAAATGTTATATATTTAAAATAGCACTTGCTATTTTCTCCTAAGCACTGTCCTTGTATTAATTCATTTAATCCTCCCAGATACTATATGGTATAATTGTACTGTCGCTTTCACCTCCCAAATGACAGATAGGGAATGATGGTGTAGAGAGGGTCAGGACTTTGCCCAAGCTCAGAACTGTACTGGACACTGAACCCGGGAAGACTGGCCCCAGAGTTCATGTGCATAGCTGTGAGACTACTGAAGCCATCCTCATGGGACTGACAAGAATTCTGAAAGAAATATAGTTATAATTAAGCATTCATCAGGCTGAGCTTGGACCTACTTTCTGGTAACCAGAAGTCATGTAGCACTGGATACTGACCATTTGCATTCCCATTGTTTCTATAGACAAGATTTCTGACCTGAGAATCACAGGACTGTTGCTTAAGAATTGCCTGAGATGTTTTTCAGATCCTGAATTCCAGAAATGCAGCTGATGTCAACCAATGGGAAGACCCACAGAATTATAGACTCAGTATGAGAGTGCTGAGGCAGGAGAATTGCTTGAACTATGGAAGCAGAGGCTGCAGTGAGCGGAGATCTCATGACTGCACCTCAGCCTGGGCGACAGAGTGAGACTCTGTCTCAAAAACAAATAAATAAAAATTCCATTGGGGAGAGGGGTCCAGGAAAGTCCTCGATGAGGATGTGACATTTGGGCAACACAATGTTTTAAAGGATCTCATGTATTTAATTGGCAATTTAGGTAAAGTAAAACGTAAAAATCACTTAGCTTAGTGCTAGCTACAACATGGGTACTTAACAAATATGTAGTTGCCTGCCCAGTAAGGCAAAATAATTTTTTTAAAATTTTCATGTAAAAATAATAGTAGTTACTCTTCTTTCTAATAGCGGAGATAGACAATTTCTCTGGAACAGATCTTGTTTCTGAGGAAAAGGACCACTGAAAAGACCCTTTTTAGTTAGGCACATGTTAAAAGTCAGTAGGTATTCCCCATACTCACACAGATACTTTTTTGGGAGAAGAAAGTAAATAGCTGGTCATCAGAAAGCAAAAATCTGAAAACTATCTCAAAGACAAATCTTAGCTTTTGATAATAGTGACGTTATCTATAAGAGGAATTGGGTAAATTACACTTCTTGTTACCTCCAGCTATGTGACTCTTTGAGCAGTAAGCATGTGAGGTTAGAGGCAAGATGGAGTTAGCTATGTCAGATTTCTCTCACTGTCATAATTTTCATTTGACCATTGTGGAGTTTTTTTTTTTTTTTTTTTTTTTTTTTTTTTTTTTTTGTAGTTTTGTGTGTTTAGTCATGTAGTGTTGTGTCTGTGTTTGCTGTTTCCTTTGGTGTACCAAAAGCCTAAGATTTCCATTTATGGGAGGGAGAGTGATGCAACTCCTTTCTCATGCTCCTTTCAACCTTGAGCAATAATGTTGATGGGCACTGATGACCAAATTTATACAGAGAAAAGGTATCCTCTAGTAGAGCAGCAATCCAGCCCTCCAGCCCTACCCTTGAAACTGTCTTTGCAAAAATTATGACAGTGAGAGAAATCTGACATAGCTAACTCCATCTTGCCTCTAACCGCACATGCCTTTGTTAACTTTAAAACACAGATGATAACAGTCCCTTCCCAAAACCAACATCCTCCTTATTCGGGGACTAAAACTGCCTTCTAAGACCGCAAGTATTATGGGAGGGACCTGAATTCTGCTGAGATGTTGATGTAGTTAAATGATACCCAGCTATTGTTCCCTAGCCTGCCTTTCTATAATCGCTTACTGCTCAAGAGTCACATAGCTGGAGGTAACAAGAAGTGTAATTTACCCAATTGCTCTTATAGATAACATCACTATTATCAAAAGCTAAGATTTGTCTTTGAGATATTTTTCAGATTTTTGCATTCTGATAACCAACTCCACCTGGAACCCGCATGACTCATGCCAAGGAACTAACTCAACCCATCCTGTACTCTCACCCAGAAACTGATTCAGCACATGAATATTTTTTGACACTCCTATGATTTCATCATCAACCAGTCAGCAGCACCCATTCCTAGCCACCTGCCTGACACATCATCCTTAAAAATTCTACTCTCTGAGAGGCAGAGGTTGCAGTGAGCTGAGGTTGCACCACAGCACTTCAGCCTGGGTGACAGAGTAAGACTCTACAATAAAAAAAAAAAAAAAAAAAAAAAAAAAAAAAAAAAAAAAAAACAAACAAAAAAAAACTCTACCTCTAAGCTCTCACGGAGGTGGATTTGAAAAACGTCTCTCATCCTTCTGCTTAGCTGGCCTGGTGATTATTAAACTCTTTCTTTGCTGAAAAACCTGCTGTTTTCAGTGCTTTTTTTTTTCTTTTCTGGGCAGCAAGCAAGAACACCCTTTGAGTCTCAAAATTATTTTATGCATGTCCAATGTGTTGGAGTGATCCTAACAGAAAACAGCCAGCAGTAAAGAAAACATTTATGCCTGCTAAGAAAATCCAGCATAAAGAAAGGGGAAGCTGGCCTTCAGAGCTCATCACCACAGCCTGGGTGTTCTCTCTAGAAGCAGTGGGACCTATGCAGTCCTACTGACAGCAATAAAGTCTTACTAAGTCCACAATGCTTTCTAGCAGACAATCTGACTGTGAGAAACAAAATTATTCTGAAGCTCTCCCCAGCAAGCTTGTCTTCTGGTTATCCAACCAAACTCTAAACTGTGTAATGTTGTGAAGGGACTTTGGATGTGTAATGAAGGTCACTAATCAGTTGTTCTTAAAATAGAGAGATTAACCTAGATTATTCTGAATGGGCCCAATCTAATCAAATGAGCACTTAAAAGAGGAAGAGGAAGGAGGAAGAGCCAGTCAGAGAGATTCAAAACATAAGAGAAACTCCACTCCCTGTTGCTGGAGAAAGTCCACAAGGAAAGTATGAGAAGGAAGGAAAGTTTATAAAGAAAGTATAAGAAAAGCTCCAGGAGCAAAAGACCAGCCTTGGCTGGCAGCCAGCAAGGAAACTGTGACCTCAGCCCTGCAACTTCAAAGAACTGAACTTGGCCAAAAACCTGAATGAGCTGGGAAACAGATTAAGCTCCAGGTCCTTGCGAAAGAAACACAGCCTTGCTGAGACCTTCATTTTGGCCTTGGGTAATGGGGCGGAGAAACCAGCTGAGCCAACCCAGACCTCTGACACATAGGACAATGAGATAATCAATTTCTGTTACATTAAATCACTAAGTTTGTGGTAATTTGTCATGGCACCAATAAGAAATTAACATGCCAACCTTTCAGACACATTTTAGGGAAAGTGGTTCTGTGTGTGTGCTTTTGTGTGTGTGTACGTGTTAAGTACAAAGGTTCCGTCAACAAAGTGCCTTAACCAGTTGCTCTGTGATGGAGGTTGTGTGTATGAAGTACACTTGCAGTATTTCTCTTCTTCCTCTTCAACCTGTATTTGGAGAAGTACCAGTAGGCAGCAAGACTATAGGGCAGTAGAAGCAATGAAGAACCAACCTCTTCACTGGCTGATCAGGATTAGTCCTCTACTTACTCTCTCTCTCTCTCTCTCTCTCTCTCTCTCTCTCTCTCTCTCTTATTTTTCTTTTTGAGACAGTCTCACTCTGTCACTCAGGCTACAGTGCAGTCGCATGATCTTGGCTCACTGCAACCTCTGCCTCCCAGTGATTCTCCTGCCTAAGCCTCCCAAGTAGCTGGGACTACAGGCGTGTGTCACCACGCCTGGCTAATTTGTAATTTTAGTAGAGACAGTATTTCACAATATTGGCCAGGCTGGTCTTGAACTACTGACCTCAGGTGATCACTCGCCTCGGCCTCCCAGAGTGCTAGGATTACAGTCGTGAGCCATTGTGCCTGGCCTGGCCTGGCCTTTTTTTTTTTTTTTAGAGGGGGTCTCACTCTGTCACCCAGGCTGAAGTGCAATGGTGTGATCTCAGCTCACTGAAAACTCTGCCTCCTGGGCTAATGTAATCCTCCCACCTCAGCCGCCTAAGTATTTGGGACTATAGGTACACACCACTATGCCAGACTAAGTTTTTTATTTTTTGTAGAAACAGGGCACCTTGCCATGTTGCCTAGGCTGGTCTCGAACTCCTGAGCTCAAGTGAACTATCTGCCTTGGCCTCCCAAAGTGCTGGGATTACAGGTGTCAGCCACTGCACCATTCCATTTCTAACTGTGTGCCTCATCCCTGTCCTCACTCACAACTCTGACTCATTTCAAGGAAAGTAACATAAAATCTTTTTTTGTTGTTTGTTGTACTTCCTTTTTTAAAAAACTGCATTATGATACACATAGCATAAAATGTACTATTTTAACCATTTTAAGTGTATAGTTCAGTGGCATTAAGTCCATTCATGTTGTGCAACCATCAGCACAATTCATCTCCCAAGCTTATCATCAGCCCAAATGGAAACCGGTATCTATTAGTGAATAGCTACCCCTGAAAAACAAATAGATTAATCCTTGCGTGAAAAACTCATTGGCATGCTTGAACACATTGCAGAGAGAATGCTTTTACATGCATTACCTCAATTGTTCATCACGGACTTAGAAAGTGAAGTTTTATTTCCAGAATATCATATCAAATGGGTGACGGAGACTGTATGTTAATGCAGGTCAGTCTGTGGGACTCCAAACTCTATGATCTTTCTAATGAGTATGCTCAGTAAGTGATCATACTGTGTGTATCTTAAGTAGATGCCCAATAAGTGATCATTTTCTAAGCTACCTGCCTCTGTGGAATTCTCTTTTCCTTAAGTTTTACATTGTGGTTGACTTTTAGCATGACCAAATCAAATAAATTTGACAGAGGTAACAGTTTAAATTTCAGATACCAACTGCATAAAAAGTCTCTAAAGACCTCATTTCATTGCAGAAAATTTTTCCCTCTGAGAGGTGGTATCAAGGCAATCCATAGAAAAGTAGATCAAGAGATGCTATCCCAGGAGAGAGGGACTGACGAGACTCTTTAGCAAGATATATGTTTGTATCATTGGAGTCTAAGCTACACCACTTAATATCTGGATGATCATGGACAAGTTGCTTAACCTCTTTGTTAATAGTTCTCACCTGCAAAATGGGGATAATAATAGTTCTTACTTCATAGGGTGGTTGAGAATATTTTGAAATCTCCATTTGAACATTCAAATAGACACCTCAAATTAAACATATCCAAACATGTTCAGATTAAACATGGTGATTCTGATTCCCTTTCCCAAACTATTCCTACCTTAACTTTCTCCATCTCACTAATTGGGAATTCCATTCTTCAAGTGGCTCAGTTCAAAAAACATGCAAACATAAAAGTAAAGTTTCTTAACTCTTTCCTCACATCCCAAATGCATTTGCAAAATTCTGACACCTTAACCTTGAGAAACATTCCCAGAATCCAGCCACTTCTCACCCTTAACTGGTGGAAATCTTGTTTGAGTCACCACAATCACTCACAGTGATTTTCTAAAGGTCTCTCTGCTTCCACCTTTGGCCTTCTATGGTCACTTTTCAAAGCAGTGGCTAGCGAGATGCTTTGAAAACATCTGCTGAGGGAAGAGCAGACATTACAGGGAGCTGAGATTGCAACACTACACTCTAAACCTTGTCTCAAAAAACTAAAAATAAAAGTTGTAATATAACTGATATAATTGATACTTTTTTTTTTTTTTTTTTTGAGATGGCGTCTTGCTCTGGCACTCAGGCTAGAGTGCAGTGGCATGATCTCAGCTCACTGAACCTCCACCTTTTGGGTTCAAGCAATTCTTCTGCCTCAGCCTCCTGAGTAGGTGGGATTACAGGTGCCTACCACTGTGCCAGCTTAATTTTGTATTTTTAGTAGAGACAGGGCTTCACCATCTTGGCCCGGCTGGTCTTGAACTCCTGACCTTGTGATCCACCCATCTCAGCCTCCCAAAATGCTCAGTTTACAGGTGTGAGCCACTGTATCTGGCTGATACTTACTTTTTAAATCATTTGTTTCTCTCTACTAAAATATAAGTTTTATGTAGACATAACTTTTGCCCATTTTGTTCACTGTTGCATCTCTCAACTTTGGTACTATTCACATGGTGGGCAGGAGGATTCTTTGTTGCAGGAGAATCTTCTGTGTGTTGTGGGATGTTTAGCAGCTGCCCTGTCTTCTCCCTACCACATGCCAATAGCACCTTCCCAGTTAAAATATGCTGAATGGCTCTGAATATACTGCCACATGTTCACCAAGAAGCAAACTCTGTCCCTGGTCAGTATCATTGGTCTAAAGCAATACCTAACACAAAGCAAATGCTTGGTAAGTGTGTGTTGAATAAATAAATAAAAAGTAATGGTATTACTACGTCTAAAGCATACAGAACAGTGCTTGGCACATAGTAAGTACTCAAGAAATGTTAATTATGTTCATTATGAGGAATGTGTTGTTTCTGTTATTGTTGCTGTGTTGCTGTCTACATCTAGAATAAACCATAGAGGCAACTATTTTGTGGAGCCTTAGGATTTGATACAAATTTCACTTTTTAAAAATATATTTGAATTATTTTAAAAACTGCAATACAAAACTCATAATTAGAAATGTTAACACATTGGATGCCACCAATTCATTAACTTGTGTTGCCACATTAACTTATTTTTGTACAGACCTCGGAATACACCATCTTCTGCCATCTCTGTGCACACATTTTAAACGTGTTGCTGATTAGGAGGCTGTAGTTTGGCACTGGTATTTATTTTTATCCTTGTCTATGCCTGTTGGCTCATATGAAACTGTTCAAGCAAGTATTCTATGGTAGAGTAGCATCAAACATACATTGCTTTAATCTGCCCACATTCAACTGTACAAGCTCGGCCAAAAAATAAAGAGAGAAAAGCATAATTTTCATTGAACATGAGTCCCTGATGCAAGCCAATTACTTCATCTGGTGCTCAACTAAGGCGAAGCAATCTGTTCTACCCTGGAGGAACAATTGTCTGTATTAGACTTAGTGTAAAGTTGGGCTACTACGCAAAACTAATATAACATATTTTATGGGAGAGTTAGATTTTTCATGGGCAATTTTGACCATATATGTTTATAGTCTTACACATTAATCTCAGCATCCAAAAGTTACTTGAGAACAGCATTTGAAGCAATTCATTTGACAGCAAATACTGTGAGATTATTTACGGTCATTGTCTTCCCTAAAACAATGAGATGCCATGAAATGCCGCCCCAGACCTCACTGAAGAGAAAACACATGCACCTTATTACCTTTATAAAATACAACAAAAAGCTAGTCGCAGTGGCTCACGCCTGTAATCTCAACACTTTGGGAGGCTGAGGCAGGTGAATCATGAGGTCAAGAGATCGAGACCCTACTGGCCAACGTGGTGAAACCCCGTCTCCACTAAAAATACAAAAATTAGCTGGGCATGGTGGTGTGCCTGTAGTCCCAGCTACTTGGGAGGTTGAGGCAGGAGAATCACTTGAACCCAGAGGTGGAGGCTTCAGTGAGCCGAGATCGCGCCACTGCACTCCAGCCTGGGTAACAGAGCGAGACTCTGTCTCAATAAATAAATAAATAAACAAATAAATAAAACGACAATTCTGAGTTTCAAAACATATCTGACCACAGAGTTTTAGATGAATTACAGATTGGTAGCTGGTTTCCAAATCCCTTGCTGGTTTTTGACCCTGACACCTGAATAAGAAGTTACTTAATAATGCTGCCAAACCACTATTCAGCACCACCCAGAAATTACTCCCTACCTGTATCCCTCATATCAAAAGACTGATAATGAATGGAAAATACATGTAGCAGTAATAATAGATGCAGAAAGTTTTAATGCTCAATATAAATTTAGGGTACTTACCTCACTTCATATTTATAATATCAAATAAAATTAGTTGTGATATAATCCATAATCCATATAAACAACTAAGCATGAAGACTGAATGTACTAAATACTTTTTTATTTTTTATTTTTTTATTTTATTTATTTATTTATTTATTTATTTATTTATTTTTTGAGATGAAATCTCACTCTGTCACCCAGGCTGGAATGCAGTGGCTCGATCTTGGCTCACTACAACCTCTGCCTCCCAGGTTTAAGTGATTTTCCTTCCCCGGCTTCCTGAGTAGCAGGGACTACAGGTGCACCACCATGCCTAATTTTTTTTTTTTTTGTATTTTTTTTTTTTTTTTTTTTTTTTAGTAAAGACAGGTTTTTATCATGTTGCCCAGGCTGGTCTTGAACTCCTGGCCTCAAGAGATCTACGAGCCTCAGGCTTCCAAAGTGTTGGGATTACAGGCATGAGTCACAGCTGGTGGTTAATATTTGAAACCAAATTTCTTCCTAGTCTTTCATCACACTTCAGCAATAGTTTATTTAGAGATAATCCTGGGATTACAAGGCAAACTGTTAAAAGTTGTCAAATGACCAGGCACAGTGTCTCATGCCAGTAATCCCAGCAGTTAAGAAGACCAAGTCAGAGCAAAATATCCCATGCTCATGCACCAGAAGACATTCATATTGTTAAGATGACAATACCATTTCAATTAATTTGCAGATTCCGCATAGCCCCTATCAGAATCCCAGCTTACTTTTAATCGAAATTGAAGCTCATTCTAAAATTTATAGAAGTTTGCAAGGGACTTAGAATAGCCAGAATTATTTTGAAAAAGAAGAACAAAGTAGAAGAGCTCACACTTCCCAATTTCGAAACTTACTACAAGGCAACAGTAATCAAGACAGTGTGTGATACTACATTAAGGACAGCCATATAGATCAGTGGACTAGAATTAAAAGCCCAGAAATAAAACCATGTGTTTATAGCCAACTGATTTTTGACAAGGCAGTCAAAATCATTTAATGGGGAATGATCTTCAACAAACTGTAGTGGGACAAGCAGATAACCACGTGCAAGAGTGAAGCTGGGCCTTACAGAGGAAATGTGTTCTCTTTCCAGGTCCACAAGGGAGCATAGTTTTAAGGGCAAGAACTTCCTAGCGCCATGCCTCCCCTCCCATCTCTCTCCATCCTGGAGATTTAATGGTTTATGTTTCAATTTCCTGGGCATGGGTAGAAACTAAGAATCAATCACTCCAGTGGAAGTTCTAAGGAACTCCTTTCATTGGCCTGGGGTCTTAGAGAAGGTGGGGGTTCCTCCCAGGTAAAAGAAGGTGGGGGTTCCTCCCCTTCTTCCACACCCCTTCAGACTCCATGTTTGGATCCCCTTCCATGAACGCTTTTGTGCTCTTGGAAGCTGTTTTTCTCTATCCTGGATTTTCCCTCCAGAGTCCCCTTTGAACACTCCCTCGTAGAAACCTGTCTTCCCCTCCTAAACTCCATCTCTCTCTATTCCCTTCCACTCAGTGTGGAAGCTGCTTTCCTCTCCTGGATTCCAACTTTCTGGATTCTCTCACTCAGTGTGAGAGTTAGCTGTTTATTTCTCTTTCCTTCTCCGGTTTCTCTCTCTCTAAATAAATAAATCACTTTCTACAAACACTTTTGAGTCAGGAATTTACTGCACACTGCACCGTGGTCCCCTCTCTCATTCTTGAGAGGGCAGGAGACCAAGAACCTGGAGAAATGTCCCTTCAGGGGAGCTGAGGGCACTCTGAAGCCCTGAACCCCAGTATTACATTTCTCACATCATATACAAAATTTTACTTGAAATAGATCAAAGACCAAAATGTAAGGACTAAAACTACAAAACTCTTAGAAGAAAGCACAGGGTTAAATCTACATGACCTCAGATTTGGCAAAATATTCTTAGATATAAAACCAAAATCACAAGCAATGAAACAAAAATAAATGAATTCGACTTCATAAAAATAAATACAACATTTGTGTTTCAAAGGATACCATTAAGAAAGTAAAAAGACAATCCACAGGATGGGAAAAATATTTGTACATCATATATCTAATAAAGGACTTGTATGCAGAATATATTAAACATCCCTCTTAACAACTTAATAAAAAGGCAAATAACCTAATTTTTAAAATGGGCAAAGGATCAGAAAAGATATTTCTTCAATGAAGGTATACAAATGACCAGTAAGTGCACTAAAAGATGCTCAATGTCATTAGTCATCAGGAAAAAGCAAATCAAAACCATAGTAAGGTCGGGCACGATGGCTCACACCTGTAATCCTAGCACTTTGGGAGGCCAAGGCAGGTGGATTGCCTGAGCTCAGGAGTTCAAGGCAAGCCTTGGCTACATGGCAAAACCCTGTGTCTTCTAAAAATACAAAGAATTAGCAAGGCATCTGTAGATGGTGGTATGCATCTGTAGACCTAGCTCCAAGGGTGGCTGAGGCACAAGAATCACTTGAACCCGGGAGGCGGAGGTTGAAGTGATCAGAGATCATGCCACTGCACTCCAGCCTGGGGGTACAAAGCAAGACTCCATCTCCAAAAATTAAAATTAAAATCAACAACAACAACAAAAACACAGTAAGGCAGCACTTCATATTTGCTAGGATGCTGGGAACAGACCAAAAAGTCAAATAATAAAAAGTACTGGCAAAGAAGGTAGAGAAATCAGAACCATCAATATACTAGTGATGGGAATGTAAAATAGAACAAACACTTTGCATAGAATTACCGTATTAGGCCAGGCATGGTGGCTCAGGCATGTAATCCCAGCACTTTGAGAGGTTAAGGCAGGTGGATTGCTTGAGATCAGGAGTTCGAGACCTGCCTGGCCAACATGGTGAAACCCCGTCTCCACTAAAAATACAAAACTTAGCCAGGCATGGTGGCAGTCGTCTGTAATCTCAGCTACTTGGAATGCTGAGGCACGAGAATCGCTTAAACCCAGGAAACAGAGATTGCAGTGAGGTCACGCCACTGCACTCTAGCCTGGGTGGGAGAGCGAAACCCTGTCAAAAAAAAAAAAAAAAATAGCAGCATTACCATATGATCCAGCAATTTCACTCTAGGTATATAACCAAGAGAAATATATGTCCACACTAAAACATATACACAGATATTTCTAGCCACATTATTCACAAGAGCCAGGTGACAGAAAAATAATTTAGTCTATGAACCAGTGAATAATCAGAAGAATGAATAAAAATTGTAGTATATCCATATAATAAAATATTATTTGGCCGTAAAAAAGACCACAGTACTGATACATACTACAATATGAATAAATCTTGAAAACATAATGCTAATTGAAAAATGCCAGTCATAAAATTCCATGTATTACATCCTTCCATTTATATAAATGTTCAAAATTCCACGTTACATCATTACATTTATAAAATGTTCAGAATAAGCAAAACTGTAGAGACAGAAACTAGGTTAGTGGTTGCTTAGGGCTGGGGGAATATAGGGGTCTAGGGATGCTGGAAGCTACAGAATATATGAAATTTCTTTTTGAGGTGATGAAAATATCCTAAAGTTGACTGTAGTGATAAATGCCATAGAAGTGAACACCAAAAATCATTGAATTGCACACAGTAAATAAATTGTATTGTATATGAATTACATATTCATAGAGGTGTTTAAAAACATCAGTGTAGTTCAGCATATTAACAGATATAAAAAAGCATAACTATATTATCATCTCAATAGACAAAAAAAAAATTTCCACAATTTTTTCATTTCTTTTGAAACAGGATCTTGCTCTGTTGCCCAGGATGAAGTGCAATGGTACAATCTTGGCTCAATGCAACCTCCACATCCCAGGCTCAAACAATCCTACCTCATCCTCTCAAGTAGCTGGGACTACAAGCAAGCATCTGCCCCTATGGCTGGCTAATTGTTGTTGTTGTTTTTGTTTTTTTTTTTTTTTAAAAAAAAAACTAGAGATGGGGTTTCTTCATGTTGCCCAAGCCATCTGCCTGTCTTAGCCTCCCAGAGTGCTGGGATTATCGGTGTGAGCCACCGTTCCCAGCCCTCACAAAATACTTTTTATGATTTTAAATCAAACAAACAACAACAACAACAACAACAAACTTTCAGCAAACTAGAAACAGAAGGTAGATTCCTTAGTTTCATAAAGGACATCTGAGAAAACATACAGCTAATATATGAAATGGTGAATGACTGAATAATTTTTCCCTCAGATCAAAAGCAAGGGGTAGAATGTCTGCTATTATCATTTAAATAGATCATTATATTGGAATTCCTAACCAACATAATATGGTAAGAGAAAGAAATAAAAAGCACAACTAATAGAAAGGAAGAAGTAAAAATCTCTTTAAAGATAATACTGCAATGGCCTACATAAAAAATTCTAAAAAAGCCTTCAAAACTTACTAGAACTAAGAAAAAAAATTGGTTAAGAAAGGTCATAGGATACAAATACACAAAGCCAATGACTTTCCTATATACTCACAATGAACAATTGGATAATACATTTTTTTTTATTAAACTGAATTCAAGTTAAATTTTAAAAAGAAAATCAGAAGAAAATAATATTATTTACAATAGCATCAAGAAGATGAATAAATCTAACATAATATTTGCAAGATTTCTGTGCTAAAAACTATAAAAACTTTGATGAGATAAATTAAAGAAGACCTACGTAAATGGAGAGATATGCTGTGTTCATGGATCAAAAGTCTCAGTATTGTTAAGATGTCAATAGTCTCCAAATTGATTTACAAGTTTAATATAATCCCAATCAAAATCCTAGTAGACGTTTTTTGAAGGATTTATCAAGCCGATTCTAAATGTATACGAAAAAATAAATAACCTGCAATAACAAAGCAATTTTGGAAAAAGAGCAAAGTTGTAGGACAAACACAGTTTGATTTCAAAACTCACTCCACAGCCATAGTCATGAAAACAGTGTGGCATTGGCATCATGATAGAAACATAAATCAATGGAACAGAAATGAAAGTCCAGAAACAGTTGGTAAATATAATATATTGCCAATTACTTTTTGACAAAAATGCTAAGGCAATTGATGGAGGAAGAACATCCTTTTCAAGAAACGGTGCTAGAACAATTGGACATCCGTGTGCTAAAATGGAATCTCCACTGCTATGTCATACCATATACAAATGTCAGTGATAGATGAACAAATGCAAAACTTAAACTATAAAATTTCTAGATAAAAACATAGGAGAGGCCAGTTGTGGTGGCTCACCCATATAATCCCAACACTTTGGGAGGCCAAGGTACACAGATGACCTGAGGTCAGGAGTTTGAGATCCTAGCCAACATGGTGAAATGCTGCGAGACTTTGTCTTAAAAAAAAAAAAAAAAAAAAAAAAAGGAAAGAAAACTAGCAGAAAATCTGTATAATCTGTCTAAGCAAGGGCTTCTTAGATAAGACACATGAACCATAAAATAAAATGGATAGATCGAACTTTGTCAAAATTTTTACATTTCTGCTCTCTGAAAGATACTCTTAAAAGCATAAAAAGAAAAGCCACAAATTAGGAGACATATTTAGAAAACACATGTCTACTAAATAACTTGTATCCAGAATATGTAAAAAACCGTTATAACTTAACAATATGATAACAATCCTATTTTTATAATGAGTGAAAGATTTACGTAGTCACTTCGCCAAAGCTGAAATATACAAGACAAATAAGTACATGAAAAGACATCCAATCCGTTTATTCATTGGGAAATGCAAATTAATACGCCGTGAGTTATTAGTACACATTTACCAGAATGGCTGAACTTAAAACAGAAAATACACAGTGCTGGTGAAGGTGCAGAGCAACTGGAATTCTCATGTATTGCTAGTAGGAATGCTAAATGATTTAGGATAAGTTAGGCAGTTTCTTGTAGTTAAAAATATGCTTGCCACAGGACCCCCGAATGGCACTTGTAGGTTGCAGAACTCCTGAAGATAAGCCACTCAGATCTCCATTGTAGGAACGTAACTGACGTATGGCCTAGTGGCTGCTTCTCTAAACTCATTAGATATAGTCACACCAATGACACATTTCTTACGAGCGGCTCTCAGCTCCTGTTCAGAACCCAGTGCATATACTAGCCAAGCCCATTCCTGTAAGACAAAGCACTCCTCCAAGGATAAGTTTAGCTCAAGGACTCCCCATAGCCTTAGCAGAAGCTGTAGTAGAACTACATAAATCTACAACTTTTTTCTGTTCCGTTTCTCTTCCTTCTTCTTATCCTTTTCAGGTATCAGATTTGCATCATGATCAGAAACTTCTTCCTGCCTTCTCACTATTCCCTCTACTTTTTATTCCATGAGCATTTCCCTAATTCTCTTGCCAGTCTAATCCAGTCTTTGCATCTACTTCTCAGAGAACTCAACCTACTTCATAAGTACTTACCCTCAAAATGTAAACTTGTCCACACAAAGATCTGCACGTAAAAGTTTATGGAAGCTTTAAAAATAATATCGAAACACTGAAAACAACCTAAATACCCATGAGTTGATAACTGTATAAACAAATTGGGAATCCATATTATGGAATACTACTCAGCAATAAAAAGGAACAAACTATTGATACCTGAAGTACCAAGAAATGAATCTCAAAAGCATTGGGAGATTCATTTAAACAATTCTGTATATTATTCCATTTATATGACATGATGGTAAAGGAAAGCTATAGGCACAGAAATAAGATGAATGATTGTCAGGGACTGAGAATAGGGACAATGTTGATTATAAAGGACCAAGAGAGCTCTTCATGGGGTTGGTGGAAATGATCTGTAACTTGATTGTAGTGTTAGTTACATGAATGTATACGTTTTTTTGAAAGTCTTCAAACTCTATACTTAAAACAAGGGTGAATTTTACTGTACATACACTATACCTCAATAAACTTGAATTTCAAGTTTATTGAATTTTAAAAAAGGAGAAAAGCAACTCTTTGGGAGCAAAAATTGAGGCAGAGTCCAAAATAGCAAAAATTAGTGTAGAGAATAGTCTGATAACATTAAAATATCATCTTCAGACAATAAAGTCTAGACAGATTGGTAAGTCTCACATCAGTTTGGGTACAGGCCCTACACAGAAGCGTGAGTTCATCAAAGGCCACCTCACTGGCCTGCCTTCAATTCTACCACCTTATTCTCTCTCGAAGAACACAAAATAAAGCTGATCTCTGGTAGTTTTCCTTGTTATGAAGAAATATTTATCTTTTCTCCAGGGTGCCTGCAAGAAATGCATGTATATGTACAACGAGTGGTTTTCACAGACTAAATGAAGCACCTTGATGCCATCAAATAGTCTCTTTCCTTTGGAAGTCATGTACTATTTTTCCTGCATGGAAAGGGACATTTTAGTATAAAAACAGAAGCATGAAAAGGAATTGAAATAAATTTCTTTTCTGAAAGTAAAATAATACACAAACCTAAAGGATGTTGCTACTGCCTCTCTTTCCCCTCCAGGTCCCAAGATTTTATGAAAATGATGTCTCTTATAGATTCCATTATCATCATTTTAATCTCATTCCACTGTGCAATTGTTACGATTGAACTGTGTCCCCTCCCCCAAACTTGTATGTTGAAGTACCGACACCCAGCATTTCAAAATGTGACTTAATTTGGAGGTAGAGTCTTTAAAGGGTGTATTAGTCTATTGTGTATTGCTATAAAGGAATACCTGAAGCTAGATGATTTATAAAGAAAAGAGGTTTATTTGGCTCACAGTTCTGCAGCTGTACAAGCATGGCAGCAGGGTCTGTGTGGCTTCTGGAGAGGCCTTAGGAAGCATTTACTCACGGCAGAAGGCAAAGAAGGAGCAGACACATCATATGGCAAGAGAAAAAGCAAGAGAAAGGGGAGAGAGGCACCAAACTCTCACATGAACTAATAAAGCTAGAACTCACTCATCCCTGCAGGGTGGGTACCAAGCCATTCACAAGGGATCCACCCCCAGGACTCAAACACTTCCCACTAGGCCCTGCCTCCAACACTGGGGGTCACATGTCAGCATGAGATTTGGAAAGGACAAAGGTCCAAACTATACCAAAGAGGTAATTAAGGTTAAATGCAGTCACTAGAGTAGTCCCTAGTCCACTATAACTAGGATCCTTATAAGAAGAGGAGATTAGGACACAGACACACACAGAGGGAAGACACGTCAAGAGAAGATGACTAAGGACAGAGATCCTCAGAAAAAACCAACCCTGCAGACACCTTGAGGAATCATGAGGAAACAACTTTCTGTTGTCTAAGCCACCCAGTCTGTGGCACTTCATTACGGCAGCCCTAGCAGACTAATACAGTGACTTTCCTGTAGTGTGTGCATAAGAAATGCAAGCAGAACTCTGGCTTAGGAATCTGTCATTTCTCCGTTGCTGGGCCAGGCCAAGGCAAGAAATTCCAAATGTGCTTGTCCCAAAATGAGCCATATACAACTCAGCCAAGCAGGACACCAATCTCAGGCTTCAAATCTACCTCAACAGAGCAAGTGCAGTTGTAGTGTGAGCCTTGTAGTTGCCCATATTTGAAAATAAACAAAAACAGGTATTTCATTAGGTATGTTTTTCAGCCTGAACAAATTCTACTCCTGAATCCAGAGCAGGCTTTGCTTATTTATTGCTACTCCAAGTGCTACAGGAAGCTAGCCTGCTTGAAGAGTAATTTTAAGAAACTATATATATATATATATATATATATATATATATATATATATACACACACACACACAATAATTTAAGAATCCCAGAAAGAAAGAGGAAGAGAAGGACAAGTGAGAATATTTATGTGCAAGGCACACAGATTGAGCATGTTCTGTGTACCAGCCATTGTGAATGCTACGAGACAGGCCAGCATCACCCCTATCAAGGAGCACCCAGCATGGAGCTCATGCCAGCATCCCCCCAATTAAGGAGCACCCAGCATGGAGCTCGTGCCAGCATCCCCCCTATTAAGGAGCACCCAGCATGGAGCTCATGCCAGCATCCCCACCATTAAGGAGCACCCAGCATGGAACTCATGCATTCTCCAGGCTGTGTCCTATAGAGCAGAGTGGTTCACAGCAGGACTTTAAAATCACAACGGCCTGGGTTTGAATTCTAGCTTCATCATTCATTTCTCCCCTTTGTTTATCAGTTTTTCATCTCTCTGGAGTCTGTTTTCTTTTCTTTAAGGTGGTAGTTTTATAATTGTTTGGAAGGCACTTATTAATTATCATCATTCATGCTCAGAACAAACTGTTATCATTTGTTCTGGGCATGGCAAAGCACTTTCACATATATTAATTTTAGTCCTAAAATGTCTCTGTGAAGTCAAGGGAGGAAATTATTACATCTGTTTCATTCATAAGGAAACTGAGTTTAAAGAAGTTAAATAACTTGACCGTGGTCACAACAGGAGAGTCTTAGACTAAATTCCATCTCCTCCAACTCACAATTCCATGCTCTTTCCCATCAGCACACTGCCTTCTCCTTCACTAAACATAATCCAGAGACTTCTGATTGCTTTGGGCAAAGATTTATTTCAAAAATCATCTTCCCTCCTGCAAGTTAACATCAACAACCCATAAACCAGGCAGACTCCAACTATGCCAGACACATGCAAGTCTGCTAAATGCCTTTTGCTAAGATGACTGATATAAGCAATGATGATCTTCACAAGAAATGCAAGCACATCCCCTGGGGCTCCCTGTCTGGAATCCAGGTCACTTTAAGAACTCATTTAATACAACTATGCTCTGAAAGGTAACTACTGTTGGCATGCACAGAGGCACACTGTCAGAAAGCAGAACACTCCTTAAGCATTCACTGCTGAAGGCAAGGGCCATTAACTGGCCTCCCAGTTCTTCATCACAGAAGTCTCCCAGCATGGGATCTGAGGAATCAGGGTTGAGGGCCATTTGCCTAGGGTGTGCTCTCTGATGCAGAAATGTCTGGGCCTGGGCCTTGGGCTATAGACAAGTATTGCTCAGACTTTTTAAAAGGTAATCCTCGGTAAAAGAAAGTAAAAAGATATTTACATCATGATCCAGTTACAGGTGTATTTGAAAGCAGTAGGTAGAGGGGTTTAGTGGGAACAACCAGCAGTCTTAAGAATTGATTGGAATATGGACCAGTGCTGAGGCTCAGGCCTGTAATTCCAGCACTTTGGGAGGCTGAGGTGGGAGAATTGTTTGAGTTCAGGAGTTTGAGAATAGCCTGAAACCTGTTCTTTGCTAAAAATACCAAAAAAAAAAAAAAAAAAAAAAAAAAAAAAATTAGTTGGGCATAGTGGACCATGCCTGTATAAAATATCTGCCACTCAGGAGTCTGAGGCACAAGAATCGCTTGAACCTGGGAGGTGGAGGCTTCAGTGAGCCAAGATTACACCATCGGAACGGAATGGAACGGAACGGAACGGAATGGAACGGAATGGAACAGAACAGAACAGAACAGAACAGAACAGAGTACATTCGATGTAGTAAGGATTAAGTATCTATCAATTATCTATTGGCCTACTTATGAACTGCACATCATCGTCAATGTATTTCTTACTGTGGATTATAGTCCAAAAACTTTGAAAGACCCCTATTTAAAGGAAAGCCAACAGAAAAGATTTGGAGTTGTTGTGGGATTTTGAAGAAAAAAACAAGCAAGTTTGGGAAGATGAGGGCATTCTGTGGGTTCTTCTAATGGCTCTTCAGCCACACCTCAAGGCCACCCTCTTCCTTGCTTGGCATGCACTGCCATGTGATTGCCCCTGCTGACCTCTCCAGCCTCATAGCTGCTCGCTCCTATCCCATCTCATCCCAGGCTTCAGCAACACCAAACTATTTGCAATTTGGAGAACACTCCAAGCTCTTTCATCTTTACAGGCTTCTACTGATGTGCTTCCTCTACCTAGAATAACTGTTTTCATTGTCTTTGCCTTGGTGACTCCTACTCATACCTCCAATTATTCAGTTAAATTGCCACCTTCTCCAAGGAGCTTTCATATGTCACTCAGCGTTCATCCATTCATTCACTCATTCATTCATTCATTCATTCAGCACTTAACAAATATTCACAAAACAGAAATCTAGGCACTTGAGATATCATGGTCAACAGGATAGAAGTTTCTGCCCTCCTGCCCATCTAATGGGCAGACAGATTATAAATAAACAACTAAATATATAATATCATATCACTGAAAAAAAAATAAAGCACAGTAAGGGAAATATCAGGTATTAGGCTTCATTCGAGGAGGGATTTTGAGCAAAAAACTGAATTAAGGCTGGGCATGGTGGGTCACACCTGTAATCCCAGCACTTTGGGAGGCAGACATGGGCAAATCACTTGAGGTCAGGAGTTTGAAATCACCCTGGCTAACATGATGAAATCCTGTCTCTACTAAAAACATAAAAATTGAGCAGGTGTGGTGGTATGTGCCTATAATCCCAGCCACTAAAGGGCTAAGGCAGGAGAATCACTGGAAGCTGGGAGGCAGAGGCTTCAGTGAGCTGAGATCGCACTACTGCACTCCAGCCTGGGTGGCAGAGTGAGGCATCATTTCAAGAAAAGCCAAACCAATCCAAACCAACCAACAAAAAAACTAAATTAAGCTTCAGAGCAAGCCATGACTATGTTTGGGGAAGTGTTTCAGACTTAGGGAATGCAGGTACAAAAGCCCAAAATCAGAAAGAGGGTTGACAAATCAAGCTGGATTTGTGATTCCTCCTATAGGTTCCTGAGCACACACTGTACAGCTTTATTACACTACATTATATTTTTTCTTTGTTTCTTTTTCTACATAAGTATGAGCTTTTTGGTAGCGTCTAGTAACTAACCAAATGTAGTTCTCTCTACATAATCTAAGTATGTGAAGAAATAAATCAATGTTTAAGGAAGCGATTGTCCAAATTAATGAATGAATGAAGCAATTTCTTTCCTTTTTTGGAAGAAAGACACAGAGAGAGGCCTGGCTCTCTGTGAACAAGTTTGAACAACAGGAAGACTTTAAGAAACACACACTTTAGAGGAAAACTCTGGAAATAAAAAAAAAAAAAAAAAAAAAAGAAACACTCTTTCCCTGAGACTAACCCAGATGCTGTAAGTAAAACCAAAAGAAGAGATGAGCAGATTGGTTAATTCTATGAAACATATATGCCCCTGCAGGCTGATCCATCCAAACTCATTAGTTTGAAAAGTAAGTTTGCCTTTCATAATATAGTTGTATTAAATCAGTATTTAGAAATTCTCTTGGCTCTGCAAATTATTCAGTCTTGTGGAGAGAGATCATGCCCACAAACATGTTTAAAACTGTCTAGGAAACGAATCCTAGCATATTCATGTTAGAAGGAGAAAATAAACTGCTCCAAAATTCTCATCTTATGCTATAGGCAGAGAGGCAGAACAGTTGCTTGCCCACAATGTGCCCAGGCCTGGTTCCTCTCGTGTCAAGGTCTTTGCATCCCATAATACTGCCTTTAGCTTGCTCATTGGACAGGATTTCACATCTTCAATTTTGTGAGAGAACATTTTTTTCCAATTTTCAGACTGGGATTTATGAAGACAGTTGAAAAGTGTTGGACTCTACTGGCCTTCTCCCAGACTCCAAGATGTCAGAGGAAATATTCTAACACAATCACAACAAATTAAGCATCAGATGAAAGAGCTCCTAGGAATCTTAATTCCAAAGACCCTTTTCTACCTTGCTCTGTTTCTCTTTGAACTCCTGCACTTCAAATAAGTCTTACTGGGAACTGATCTCAGAAATACCCATTTTTCTCAGCACAGTTTATATTGGGAGATAGGAGTTCCCTCCCAGATAATGACAAAATTGTAAAATGTCCTCAGGGATGGTAATATGGCTTAGAAAGCTCTTTGCCTTTTACATTTCTCAACCAATATTAAAGAGATAGAGTATTGTATATTTTTATTCATTTAACATTGTATATTTACAATTTTTTTTAATTTTAGAGTAGTTTTAGCTTTTTGATTCAAAGATAATACAGAGAGTTCCCATATACCCCTTGCCCAGTTTCCCCTGTTATTAACATTGTACGTTACCATGGTATATCTGTCACAGCTAAGCAACCAAGATTGCTAATTACTATTATTTAAACTCCATGGAGTTTATACCATGATAATGTATGATGTTAATATACAACAGGGGAAACTGGGCAAGGGCTATATGGAAACTCTATTTGGATTTCACTAATTTTCCTCCAGTGTCTTTTATTTTGGCAGGGGGGTGGGTTGTTCTAGGATCCCATGTGGACAGCTACTTTGCATTTAGTCATCAGGTCTCCTTAGCCTCCTCTAGGCTGTCACAACTTCCTAAGTCTTTGTTTTTGATGAACTTGATAATTTTGAGGACTACTGGTCAGAGATTTCATATACTGTCCTTCAATTTGGGTTTGTCTTATGTCTTTCTCTCAGCTAGACTGGAGTTATTTGTTGTCTCGGAGGAAAACCGCAGAGTTGAAGTGCCATTCTCATGACATCATATCAAGGGTACAATATGGTTGAGTGCAGTGGCTCATGCCTGTAATCCCAGCACTTTGGGAGGCTGAGGCAGGCAGATCACCTGAAGTCAAGAGTTCAAGACCAGGCTGGCGAACATGGCAAAAACCCGTCTCTACTAAAAATACAAAAATCAATCGGGTGTGGTGGCATGTGCCAGTAATCTTAGCTACTTGAGAAACTGAGGCAGGAGAATCACTTGAACTCGGAAGGCGAAGGTTGCAGTGAGCCGACAGTGCATCATTACACTCCAGCCTGAGTGACAGAGCAAGACTCCATCTGAAAAAAGAAAAAATGGTACAACATGACTTGTCACTCGTGATGTTTACCTTGATCACGTGGTTGAGACAGTGTTTGTCAGGTTCTTCCAGTGTTCACATAACTCTTTTCCCTTCCTGTGCTCAATTCTTTAGAAGTGAGTCACTAAATACAGCCCACACTCAAGAGATGGGGTATGTATACGTGTGTATACATGTGTATATGCATACGTATATATTTATACACACACACACACACACACACTTTTTTGGGGGGGAATGCAACAACTTTATTGAAAGAAAAGTGCAATGAGATTTGTTGAAACTTTAAAGGGGTGGGAAACTTAGACATCCCCCCTCAAGCGCAGGACCAAGTGCAGAATGGACTCTTTCTGGATGTTGTAGTCAGACAGGGTGCGCCCATCTTCCAGCTGTTTCCCGGCAAAGATCAATCTCTGCTGGTCAGGAGGGATGCCTTCCTTGTCTTGGATCTTTGCCTTGACATTCTCAATGGTGTCACTGGGCTCGACCTCAAGGGTGATGGTCTTACTGGTAAGGGTCTTCACGAAGATCTGCATCCCACCTCGGAGACGGAGGATGAGGTGAAGGGTGGACTCCTTCTGAATGTTGTAGTCAGATAGGTTGCGCCCATCTTCCAGCTGTTTCCTGGCAAAGATCAATCTCTGTTGGTCAGGAGGGATGCCTTCCTTGTCTTGGATCTTTGCCTTGACGTTCTTAATGGTGTCACTGGGCTCGACCTCAAGGGTGATGGTCTTACTGGTCAGAGTCTTCAGAAAGATCTTGACTCTCCAAAGAAAGGGTTTCTGAAACGCTTCATACACACATCAGTTTAACTCTGTAAGTTGAATCTACACTTTGACAACCATTCTGCTAGATAGTTCCGTTTTTGTTTTAAAGCCAGATATTTCTCATTACAGCCTATAGTCCCATTCACTCTGGAATATCCAAACGCAGCTTTCAGAAGAAACGTGTTACTAACTCACTGAATCTAAACATAGATGCAGCTTCCTAAGGTGAATGAACTCACAGCAGAGCAATTTGAGAGAAACGTTTCTTCTGTGTTTTAAACGCAGTCTTACTGCTAATTCTCATATGGCTGTATATGGCTGGAAACATCTATTTAGTATGAACTGTGCTTAGTGACTCACTTCCAAAGAATTGAGTATGATATATATTAATCAGTCAACTGAAACTGAACTTAAGAGAACCGGACTAAATAAAAAATGGTATGACACACTTTTAAACTATGTCACTTTATTTGCCAATACTTGTCACATTATACTTTTCAGGAGTACAAAGGAAATGCAGATTGCAAAACGTAACACATTTTTCTTCTGTTTATTTCTTTTTCATGCTGCCATGTCTGTCTGGAACACATTTTCTCCTTTCACCTTGGCTAATCCCCACTCATCCATCAATCCCACAAGATTGTTTTTCTTTTTTTAGTAGAGATGGCATGGCATCTTGTTATGTTGCCCAGGCTGGTTTCAAACTCCTGGAGTTAAGCAATACTCCCACCTTGGCCTCCCAAAGTGCTGGGATTACAGGCATGAGCAACCGTGCCCAGCTAATATTCAGTTCCGACTTTACTTCTTCTGAGACCCCTGTTACCCATTTAGGCAGGGTAAGGTATTCCTAATCTTGGCTCTACAGCATCCAGTTCATACCATTTACTGTTTCATTCATGTTTATTGTCTACCACCCCTTTCTGGTCTGTGAGCTTCTCTCTTTTTTGTTTTTTGTTTCTTTTTTGTTTTGGCGAGACAGAGTCTCACTCTGTCACCCAGGCTGGAATGCAGTGATGAGATTTCCACTCACTACAACTCCCATCTCCTGTATTCAAGTGATTCTCCTGCCTCAGCCTCCTGAGTGGCTGGGATTACAGGCATGCACCACTATGCCCAACTAATTTTTGTGTTTTTAGTAGAGATGGGGTTTCACCAGGTTGGCCACATTGGTCTCCAACTCCTGACCTCAAGTGATCCTCCCGCCTCGGCCTCCCAAAGTGCTAGGATTACCGGTGCGAGCCACCACAACTGGCCAACTTCTTTAAGAATATGACCATATTTTTATTCCTGGGATCTAGAACACAGAAGAAAATTAATAAATGCTCATTGAAAAAATGACTGAATGAACTTGAGACTCATAACACTCAAATAAATCTTATCTTCACTTTAAAAGTGGAGAGACTGAGGCTTGAAGGTATTTGATAACTTTCCTGAACTCACACAACTAGAAATGATGAGGGAGCAGGACACAGTTCTGGGTTTTCTGACTATGTCCCTCGTGTCGATTTAGGGGCTGATACTCTAGGTAAATTTAAAACCACAAGAGTCTGTCTGCTAACCATTGATGTGTAAAAATTCCTTAGCAACCACACCTTGTTAGGTATTGGGCTGGGTTACTTCTTTCCCTAGGGTCGGCTACTACCATTTGTGTGTCAATGCTCTGTGTTCTGATTTAATAATGTATTTTTGTTCTTGAACTCCTGACTTCAGGTGATCCGCCCCCGTTGGCCTCCAAAGTGCTTGGATTACAGGTGTGAGCCACCATGCCTGGCCTTGGTATTGAAACTTAATTATGAGTCAAAATTGCCCAGGTAAGGTGGCTCACGCCTGTAATCCCAGTACTTTGGGAGGCCGAAGTGGGCAGATCACTTGAGGCTAGGAGTTCAAGACCAGCCTGGCCAATATGATGAAACCCCATCTCTACTAAAAATACAAAAATTAGCCAGGCATGGTAGTGCACACCTGTAATCCCAGCTGCTCGGGAGGCTGAGGCACAAGAATCATTTTAACCTGGAAGGTGGAGGTTGCAATGAGCCAATATTGTGCCACTGCACACCAGCCTGGAGTACAACAGAGCAACACTCTGTGTCAGAAAAAAAAATAATAATAAAAGTTAAAAAAAAAGATTCACAATTATAAACTATGATACAGAATCTCAAGGGACTCCAAAGGCTTGCCTCTTTAGAGGAGAGTTTAAGAGTGTTCTTGATGTCAGGAGACAAAACGTAATCATGTACATTCTTTGCACTCTCTGATCCTAATTTTAGAGAGGAATTGCTAGTTCTAAATTGGATGTAACCAAGGGTCCTGGTTTATAAGGATTATCAAATTCTGGACTCTTCCCTTGTTTTACAGAATATGACACAGAACTCCAGGAAGGTTAATCAACGCTGATGGTCACCCAGCCAGATGGGGAGGAGCACCATGTCCTGAATCTCCTCTCAGCATCCTCTATCTCTGTCTATTATCCTCTACTAGAGTTGGCTGAAGTCCAGAATACTATGTAAGTAAGTGAATTTGTCAAGGTATATAATGAAATTTTGGAGTTCCTAAAAAAAGAATGAAGGAAATATGGGCCATAAATATAGCTCTTCTCCCATCTCTTCTTTGTCCTCATTTTGCTTCTTACTTTTCCTCATCTTCCTTTTACTTGAGCAAGTGGGTTACAGTAAAAGAGACAGACATGGGCAGAGTTCCAAACCAATTATAACATCTAAACTTCACCCACAGCTAAAGAAACATATGCTGAATTTTCTAGACCAGTTCTAATTTCAGGGATTCTGTTCATTCTCCCTTAAGAAATTTTTTACATTGCTAAATTCAAAATGGGAACCTCACCACTCAAGGAAAAAGTAGATAGTACTTTTGGCTATGCTAGAAAAGGTTCAGCTAAATGACAACGTAGCTGGAGTTTTCTTTCTTGGAATTCTGTATTTTTTGTTTAGTTTTGTTTTCTCATTCATAGTCCAAGGCCATCAATTCCACTGTTATCACCTCAAGTCCAACAGTAGTCATGAAACTGCTACACTCCCACACTCTGCTTTTGTGTGTGTATGTGTGTGCGTGCGTGTGTGTGTGTGTGTGTGTGTGTGTGTGTGTGTGGTTAAACTCCAAGCTAAGAATGGTTTTTGCATCTTTAAATGGTTGCAGATAAATAAAAAGAGTGATGGTATTTTTGTGACATGTGAAAACTATAGTATATATGAAATTCAAATTTCCGTATTTATAAATAAAATTTTGGATTTTGTTCAAAAATTGGTAGAAATTGGTTTTCTCACTTTTTATGTAAGAACCTATATTGTATTCTCAATTTCGTATGTTGGTTCACAAAGCCTAAAATATTTACTGTCTGGCTCTTTACATAAGAAGTTTACCTCCCCCTGTTATAGAGTAAGATTTTAATATTATGGTTCAAAGCTCAGATCTTAGAATCAAACGCTCTTGGATGGGAAGCCCGGCTATAGTACTTATTAGATGGGTGTCTTTGAACAAGTTCCATGCCTCTCACAAGTTTGCTCATCTATGTGGGGAAACAATGAACCTGCTTTGTGGGAACATTATGAGGATTAAATAGGATAACTCATGTCAGGCCATTACGTGTGCCTGACACATAATAAACAGTAAGTGTGAGCTATTATCAGTGTCTGAATTAGCACTCCTGTGATCTTTGTCATTATTATTATTTTTTGAAACAGGGTCTCATTCTGTTGCTCAGGCTGGAGTGCAGTGACACAGTCATGTCTCACTGCAGCCTTGGTCCTCCCACTTTAGCCTCCTGAGTAGCTGAGACTACGGGCAAAGATATGATAGTTGGGCGAGGTGCTATGGCTCATGCCTGTAATCCCAGCACCTTGGGAGACTGAGGCAGGTGGATCACTTGAGGTCAAGAGTTTGAGACCAGACTGGCCAACATGGTAAAACTCCATCTCTACTGAAAATACAAAAAAAAGAAAAAATTAGCAGTCATGGTGGTGCCTACCTATAATCCCAACTACTCGGGAGGCTGAGGCAGGAGAATCGCTTGAACCCTGGAGGCAGAGGTTGCAGTGAGCCAAGATCTCGCATTGCACTCCAGTCTGGGCAACAAGAGTGAGATTCTGTCTCAAAAATAAATAAATAAATAAATAAATAAATAAAAAATAGAGATATGATAGTTGTTACACCTATAATCCCAGCACTCTGGCCAGGAGTTTCAGACTAGCCTTTGCAGCATAACGAGACCCTATCTCTACCAAAAAAATATATATATTTTTAAGTGTTCTGTAAGATATGATAATTGTATTAATGGCAAGGGTCAGATAAACAAGGGGAATAATGTGGAGTCTTGAGCAAAACTCAGGAGTTCAACTCCTTGATTGAAATACTCCTCTACTGATGGTTGTATGACCGACCATAATAGTATAAAACATGTATTTGGTCTTTGCCCTGGGTTTCTAGCACAGAGCTACTAAAATCCTTGAAATCTCCCCAGTGACAGGAGTGTCTTTTGTTATTCCTAATGAGCTCCTTTAAATCACACCGAATTTATCCTGATGAGGTGATTGGTAGAGGAGGCCCCTAACAACTTCAGGATGGGGGCTGATCCCCAGAAAGACAAAACATATGATTAGAAGGTGAAAACTCTCAGCCTTGTCCCCAGATTCCTCTGTGAAGTGGGGATGGCAGGGGTGGGGGTGAGGGGTAGAGATGGGGCAAGATGTTGGGTTATAAAATCTCCTGTACAATGAGACTCAACCAGCTTCTAGGCTTGTGAATCCACTGGTGTGCCAGGAAGGTGGTGCCCCCAGAGGGTATGGGAGCTCTGTGGCACTCCCACCTTGCCCTGTGTATTCTTCCATTTGGCTATTTGAGTTGTATCTGTGACAATACATGGGTAAACATAAGTATAGTGACCTATTTCTCTAAGTGATTGTAGCGAATTATCAACCCTGAGTGGGGTTTTGGGGAACCCCCCAGTTCATAATTGGTCAGGCAGAACTGGGGCAGCCTCAGAATCCCATTTGCAGGTGGCATCTTCAGTGAGGGCAACCTTATAAAACTAAGCACTCCACCAATGAAGTCTTCACTAACTAGGTAGGTAGTGTCAGAACCATAGTGAATTGTTGGAGTTACCGTCAGAAGAAGCAGTGAGGAAAAACAATATACATTTAGTGTCAGACGTGGTAATGCCACACAACCACCATCATGGACTGCCATTTATAGCTCACAGAATAAGGAAGATTGCCCCACATGGTCCAAGCATTCTCAGGCTCTCCAAATCCATCCCATTCTTTACTTTCCACCGTCAGAGGCATTTGAACCAGAGCAACTCCATGTTGAATAGGAGCTGGGTAAAATGAGGCTGAGACCTACTGGGCTGCATTCCCAGGAGGTTAGGCATTCTAAGTCACAGGATGAGATAGGAAGTAGGCACAAGATACAGTCATAAAGACCTTGCTAATAAAACAGTTTTCAGTAAAGAAGCCAGCCAAATCCCACCAAAACCAAGATGGTGATAGCGAGATCTCTGTTGTCCTCACTGCTCATTATACTCTAATTATAATACATTAGCATGCCAAAAGACACTCCCACTGGTGCCATAACAGTTTGCAGAAGCCATAGCAATGTCAGGAAGTTATCCTATATAATCTGAAAGGGAAAGAACACTCAGTTTCAGGAATTGCCCATGCCTTTCCTGGAACACTCCTGAATAATCCACCTTTTGTTTAGCATATAATCAAGGAGCAACAATAAGCATAAGCAGCTCAGCAACTCATGCTGCTGCACTGCCTATGGAGTAGCCATTCTTTTATTCCTTTGCTTTCTTAATAAACTTAATAAATTTGCTTTCATTCTATTCTATGGACTTGTCTTGAATTCTTTGTTGCGTGAAATCCAAAAATCTTCTCGTGGGGTCTGGATCAGGACCCCTTTCTAGTAACACCACTAGTGAGAATGTAGACATACTTATGAAGCAAAACACTCTCAATATACAACGTCCCAAGACAAATTTGGGGAAAAAGTCTAAACTATAAGTAGGAAGAAACTGATTTTGGAAGGGCTTCACAATTCGAAAAGCTGTTCACTATCCAAAGTGTCTGCAAATCACATTATCCTGCAGAGTAGGGCTTGGTCCTTTTATTCAACCACCCCTGCTTCCAAATTGGGTCTTTTGGAGCTTGCAGGGATAAAGAACAGAGCCCATGGCAAGAGCAACTTCCTTTATTACTGGGAGAAAATCTGTGAGATTGTTGCCCTAGCAAAAATTCAATTACATTTGTAGCCGAAAGCCCTCATTCTCTAGTTCCTATCTAGGGAAAGGAGGAGAGAGGAAGTTCCTTGATCTCTCAATGACTCCAGGTTGATGAAGCTCTTAGTCTCATCAACACTTTATTCATATTCCTGCAATGCACTTGACATTTCAATATTTATCTTTTGCTACCTTCTGCAATTACTCCCATCTATTTACTAAACTATAAGCCCCTCAAAGAATAGGTTGACTCATGCTAGATCCCAGCAGATTGCCTGGCCCGTAGCCGGTATGGAGCAAATACATAAGCAAGTTTATGTGTGTCTTTGATTATCTGGGGTGTTTTCCAACACCAACAACCAATTCTCCAATCCTCCAGACACCAGCTGGCTGCACTAAAATTTAATTCAATTCTGACGCTAACTACCTTGGAGTCGGCATCAGATCCCATAAATTAGCAGCTCAGTCCCACAAAACTGACCCCACGTTAGACGTCAGTGTAAGGCTCTGGACCACCAGGACTTCTGACCAACTGGCCATAAATTCATTGCATTCCTCCAACACCCTTCTGAAGCTTGATAGTTAGCTGTAAGTGCTCACAGCCAAATGAAAGAGATGTTATTGAGCAGAGCAAGATATGGTGGGGGCGGATCTGTGGTTCCAGGAGCGTCATCCCCTCTCAGAGGGTGCCACCTTCCTAGTACCTGGCTGTGTTCACCAAAGCAAAAGTTTAGCAAAAGTTGTGCTGTTTTTATAGAACTTTAATCTCCAGGGTCGTCCTTCTGTTCCCAAAGGTTGTCGGGTGGGGCTGAAAATTCCTGCCCTCTAATTTCTTACTTGATCTTTCTGGTGACTAGCCCCATCCAGAGGCTACATAAGGGCCCCACCTGTGTCACCTTACTAGCATAGTCAGGTGTGATCTGAAGGGCTTGTTCTGAGTAACAAAAGACACTTATCATTTAGGAATGCCAAGGGTTTTAGGAGCTCTATAGAAAAAAACAAGTTTAACAAAACATGCTCCTATCATCCCAATCACTTAAGAAATCATGAGGGTTTCAGGAGTTCTGTACAGAGATCCAGGGACAAAGACCAAATATACTTTTTATTCTAACAGAATGTGAAAAAGGAATGAATCAGTAAGTGACAAAATCTCTAACTGGGATAATAAGGCCTATCTTGCAGGATTCTTGTGAGGAACAAATTTTATTTATTTTATTTTATTTTGTTTTGTTTTGTTTTTGAGACAGGGTATTTCTGTTACCCAGGCTGGAGTACAGTGGTGTGTTCTTGGCTCACTGCAAGCCCCACCTCCCAGGTTCAATCAATTCTCCTGCCTCGGCCTCTTGAGCAGCTGGGACTATAGGTGCACAAAACCAAGCCCAGCTAATTTTCGTATTTTTAGTAGAGACAGGGTTTCACCATGTTGACCAGGCTGGTCTTGAACTCCTGACCTCAGGTGATACTCCTGCCTTGGCATCCCAAAGTGTTGGGATTATAGACATGAGCCACTGCACGTGGCCTTTATGAGGAATAAATGTTAAAAGAAACTTTGAGAAAGTACTGGGCTCAGTTCCTTCTGCTGTGTATGCTCAGTGAATGTTAAATTTTCTTCCTTCATTTTCTAATCACAAATGTCCAATTTAGTTTCTGTGGCACATGACATCATTATCGTTTATATGTTGGTTTACTGTTGTATTTAGGCACATCTAAGAAGCCGTCAGATCCATTTGTGTCAGTGCTTTTACCTACTAGGCACTCTGTTTTAGCACAGCATTGCAGTATATTTCCCAGAGCAAATCGCTGTTTGCATATTGCAAGCAAAGAGCCCCCTTGCCAAGGACTGTTAAGTGCTAAGTGCAGTTCCTATTCGGGAATATGAAAACTGGGTATCTTGAAATAATAAAGGATACATATAAAATCCCAGTGCTTTAGGAGGCCGAAGTGGGGGTATCACCTGAGGTTAGGAATTGGGGAGAAACCCCGTCTCTACTAACGCCTGTAATCCCAGCTACGTGGGAGGCTGAGGCAGGAGAATCACTTGAACCCGGGAGGCCAAGGTTGCATTGAGCCTAAACTGTGCTGTAGCACTCCAGCCTGGGCCACAAGAATAAAACTCTGTCTATAAAACAAAACAAAACAAAAGGATACATATGAAAGAAGACGGTCTTTAACCTCCAAAGGAAAATGTGTGTGTGTGTGTGTGTGTGTGTGTGTGTGTGTGTTTAGCAACATACTGCAAGAATCTAGAGAGAAAGTGGCAGTAGTATCTTAATTCAAAAGATCTATGAAAACCACCCAGCCATTAAAGGAAGATAGTTTTTTGTTTGTTTGTTTGTTTGTTTTGAAGACTGTTGCCCAGGCTGGAGGGCAGTGGTGCAATCTCAGCTCACTGCAACCTCCCTCTCCCAGGTTCAAGTAATTTTCCTGTCTCAATCTCCTGAGAAGCCGGGATACAGGTGCCTGCCACCATGCCCAGCTATTTTTTTTTTTTTTTTAAGTAGAGAGGGGGTTTCACCATGTTAGCCAGGATGGTCTTGATCTCCTGACCTCATGATCTGCCCACCTCGGCCTCCCAAAGTGCTGGGATTACAGGCATGAGCCACCGCGCCCAGCCAGGAAGAGTTTTTAACTTAGAAGGAAAATTTTTAAAAAGGATATATGAAAACATTGCAATAATTGAGAGAAAAAATTGCTAAGAATATCTAAATTCAAAAACAGGTAGTAAAACTATCCAGCCATACTAATCTGTAAACAGAAAGCTCTTCCAGATACATTTGATCATTAAAAGAGAAAGCATTTTCAAGAATTAATTTTCTATTTTATTCTATTTAGTTTTGTATGTATATGGTATTTCTTTTATCTTAAGGAGAATAAACAAAAGAAAATAGACTAGGAAGCTGTTAAATCAAGTTTGTTCATCTTTTTTCAGAGAATCAGGTTGCACAGAGGATGTTTGAGATAAGTTAAACCAAAGTTTTGTTGTTTTTAATAATGCCCAAACTTCCCAAAAAACAAACCCCAAAAAACCCAACTGCTGCCCACTGCACTGTATAAAACTGACATTTGGCCGGGCGCAGTGGCTCACGCCTATAATCCCAGCATTTTGGGGGGCTGTGGCAGGCAGATCCACTGAGGTCAGGAGTTCGAGACCAGCCTGACCAATATGGTGAAATTCCATCTCTACTAAAAATGCAAACATTAGTCAGGCGTAGTGGCTGGTGCCTGTAGTCCCAGCTACATGGGAGGCTGAGGCAGGAGAATTGCTTGAACCCGGGAAGCAGAGTTTGCAGTGAGCTGAGATTGTGCAACTCCAGCCTGAGCAACAGAGCAAGACTCTGTCTCCAAAAAAAAAAAAAAAAAAAAAATCGACATTTGGCAGCCATAATGCAAGCCACAGTTCTTTAAATACTTGAGTCATAGCGATTCTTTCCATTGGATAGAACCACATGACACTTAAATACGATTAACATTTAATTTGTCATCTCCTTCCTCGTGACAATGAACTTTTTGTGGCTGAGCATCAATTAAGGAAAGAATGAAGAGGAATCATTTCTGGATCCAACCAGAACCCTAGTGGGCTCCTGGCTTGGGTGGTCTAAGCAGGAGAGGAGCCAGATTACTTGTGTAGCCTAATTTATATCCATTACAATTGCAACATGGTGTCTCTGTTGCTGGTATGATTACTTGGAAGCCAGCCATGGTTTCTCTCTCTGTCTGATGTTGGCAGGGTGTACCCTTCAGGGCCATTCCTGCCCCAGGCTTCCTTCTATTGTCCCTAACCAAAGGGCTCTCCAATTCATGTTGCAACAAACCCACCTCAGTACCCACAGCCCAACAAGAAAAGAAACAGGACATAAATATATCTGACAAAGTCATCGGGGATTAGAAAACAGATTCTGGCAATAAATATGGTAATTAAGTAATTTGAAACTTCCAGCACAGAGCTCTTTGAAAATGAAATCTCAGAACTGGAGTCCCGAGTGATTTTTGCACAATTATGGAAAATTATGAGAAATTCAAAACTTTTTGGTGGCATTTGAGTATCTTTCATTGACAAGTTAATAACTTTTCTGTCCACACTAGGGAAATCTTAATGATATCATCAAGCAAAAGACCCTACTCCCTCCAAACTGCCCAGTGATGAAGCTGGTAACTGCAGAGCAAACTTCTACTCCTCTGGAAGCCAAGATAAAGTTTAGCTTGAGTATACAATGAACAATTGGTAGATGTTTAAGAATTTGAGTCAGCTGCTATTTAGCAGGAGGAAAAGTGGTGTTTCTCTCTCTCATTTAATAGCATCGAGGCTTGAATTATATTTTACTGTTGCACAGAGAGGGGTTTTGTATGTTTAACCAATCTCTAGGTTGTGGCTCAGCTTAGTGTGTTTGCTATTAAGAAGCCTGATATTGGCCAGGAGCTGTAGCTCATGCCTGTAATCCCAGCACTTTGGGAGGCCAAGGTGGGTGGATCACCTGAAGTTGGGAGTTTGAGACCAGCCTAAACAATATGGAGAAATCCCATCTCTACTAAAAATACAAAATTAGCTGGACTTGGTGGTGCATGCCTATAATTCCAGCTACTCGGGAGGCTGAGGCAGGAGAGTCGCTTGAACCGGGAGGCGGAGGTTGCAGTGAGCCAAGACCACACCATTGTACTCCATCCTGGATGATAAGAGCAAAACTCTGCCTCAAAAAAAAAAAAAAAAAAAAAATTCCTGGGTGTAACTATCAGCAAACACCTGCAAGCTAGCTCACTGCAACCTTGGCATTATCAATACTGCATTATCAAAGCCCTCCTCAATAGACAGCACAAACACTATTCTAAAAAATCCAGGCCAGGGGCAGTGGCTCATGCCTGTAATCCCAGCACTTTGGGAGGTCGAGGCTGATAACAAGGTCAGGAGTTCGAGGCTGGCTGGCCAACATGATGAAACCCCTTCTCTACTAAGAATACAAAAATTAGCCAGGCGGTGTGATGGGCACCTGTAATCCCAGTTACTTAGGAGGCTGAGGCAGGAGAATCACTTGAACCCGGGAAGCAGAGGTTGCAGTAAGCCAAGACCACACCATTGCACTCCAGTCTGGGTGTAAGAGCAAGACTCCGTCTAAAAAAACATATATTCACAGCAAGCCTTTGTTTCCTTGCAGTCAGCATGTGCTGGCCTTCCAGCTGCCTTCTCACAATGTATTTTCCTACTTCTCTAATAAATCTGCCTTATTTACTTATTTCTTTTGAGAAAGAATCTCACTCTGTTGCCCAGGCTGCAGTGTGGTCTTGGGTCACTGCAACCTCTGCCTCCCAGGTTCAAGCGATTCTCTTTCCTCAGCCTCCTGAGTAGCTGGGACTACAGGTGTGTGCCACCAAGCCTGGCTAATTTTTGTATTTTTAGTAGAGACAGTGTTTCACTATGTTGGCTGGCTGGTCTTGAACTCCTGACCTCAAGTGATCCACCTGCCTTGGACTTCCAAAGTGCTGGGATTACAAGCAAGAGCCACTGTACCCAGCCAAATATGCCTTTCTTTATCTACAGCTGTCTTGGTAAATTCTTTTGCCCCCACACCACCAGCCCAGACAGTCATTGCTTACACAGGACAAGGTTTTTTATTTCTTTCTTGCACTAAAGCCCTTAAGACTTTACTGAGAACCTATTATGTGCTAGCACTCTGCTGAGTGTTGGACATAAGAGAAAAATAATAATAAAGTTCTCCTTTATTGGGCATTTACTATTCATGCAATACTAAGTACAACATACTTAGTATTATAATTGAATGAGAGAACTTCAACTTAAAAGGGTTAACTTGCCCAAAAGAAAAAAATCACTTGCTTTTAAACAGAGGGCTCTGCTGTTGGAAAAAAAAATGAGGTCTCAGGATAGATAAGCACCTGAAAAAGTAATTCTACGTGATTTGATGAAGTTTTTGCTCTCATTCATTCCCCTCACTCCCTTCTTCTCCTGGAGACTGATGACTTTGATAATGCAACCCAAACTAGAGAGGGCGATAGACCCTCTTCAGCATGAGGCACAGATGAGTTTTCAGAAAGAAGTATGGAATAAAGTTTTGATTTATGAATTTTTAAAAATATAATCCAATTGGAGACCAGAGCACTGTGAAATCAGCTGCTTGTCCTTTCCCTTCACTATCCTGGAAATCTAAAGCCCCAGCTAGGCTGCTTCAGATAAGAGAATAACTATCAATGAAGAGAGGCCCTTGCTCGAAGATGGGAAAACTGGAATAAGCGCCTTCAAGGGCTCAGAGTATGGATTTGAGAGAACAGAAGGTAAGTGGGAACGGCCGAGGAGGACACTTTGCAGATGACGAAGCTGGGTGGTGAATGTGCTTGGAAATCCCAGGACAAATATCTCAAATTCATAAAACAGAGCTCAGAGTCGAGATAAACGATCTTACAAAGCCACTCCGAAATGCCCATCATTTTTAGGATTCTCCATTGGTTGCATTACATCAACAGGAATGTGAAATGTATTGTACAGGCATTCACATGCTCTTTGAGTTTTTCCTGTTGATATTAACATTTTAAAACACAGTTTCATCCTTCTCTTACAGAACTGAGTGATGTTTAAACATAACATGAGTACATTCCAGAAGTCCATAAAGCCCAGATAAAAGAGCGACTAAATCCCTCTGAGGATAGGGTGGGATGATAAAGAAAATTGTCAAGGAAGACAGGGTAAGACTTCAGCTAGCTGAATAGTGTCTACTAGTGTTTGTGAGCAGGCTGGCCGGTGCCTAGGGCAAGGCTTGTAAGTACACAGAGGCTTGGCACTGTGTCCTGTTTTGGAAACAAAGCATTGATCAGTGGTTCTGTTCTGGAAGCCTGTTGAAATGCAGATTCTTAGCCTTGTCCCTGAGACAAATTCAGTGGATTTAGAGGAGCACTTTTCGTTTTATCTAACTTTTTAACTTGGTGTTGTCAAAAGACAAAATTGCAGCCAATTTAGTTTAAAGATTTAATTAGCTTTTATTTGCAATACTAGAATCGGGCAACACTTCATTCTGTAAAATAGAATGACTATTCCACTGGGCATGACAGAATGATCGGTTTCTGTAAGGCAGGAACAAGGAAACAGACCAATAGAAAAAGTAGATTGTTTAGTATCAGTTTACTACTACAGACTTTTTTTTTTTTTTTTTTTTTTTTTTTTTTTTTTTTTTTTTTTTGGTAAGGATAAAGCAGAGGGGACTTTCTTTTTTACACTGACTCAGGTACAATAGGGTCTTTCTGATTGGTTGCTGTGAATCTTCTGTTTGGGGATTTATCTGTTTCCTTTCAGTTTCAGTTTGATTACGTGGCACTTAGCATGAGGGAGTCCATTTTGGTTTGGTCTGGTCTGTGCGGCCTGGTATAGAAGGCTAGTCCAAAACCATGGCCTCCAGTGGACTTTAACATTGTATTTAATTAGAACTCAGGAAGTGCCTGAACCTAGATGGAAAACAATTTACATCTTTATTTTCACTAACTAAACTGTAACTGAAATTTAGCATTTTAAAAACAGGCAACAAACTAGGTAGCATTAGTGGTATGTGGGATATCACTAATAGAAACCACAAATATTTTCATGTCACATTACTTTTGTAGATTTCTCAAAATAACATTTATGCTAAAATAATAGAAGCTATTCAACTTGGTCTTTTGTTATTTTATGTGTTAGTGAATAAGCACACACTGCTGCGTCAGAAAATTAATATATAGTTTCATAGATAGAAAACGGTATAATTAGTTTTCTTTGTAATCCTGTGTATTTAATTGCATTCATCTAAAAACATGGTGTGAGAAGAGATTCAAAGGCCAATGGGGTCTGTGGCACAAGATGTTTAATTACTTCTTACCTAATGGATACAACATACACTATTTGGGTGATGGTTACACTAATAGCCCAGACTTCACTACTTCACAATATGTTAATGTAACGAAACTGCACTTGCACCCCCTAAATCTATTTTTTTAATTAAGTGTACTTTCTGGTTCTAATTCCTGAAATACATACAATACAATTAACGCCCTAATAAAATGTTTTTAATATTTAAAAAAAGTTTAATTACTTCTTCTTGAGTAGGTACCAGGAATCTTCATTTTTATTGTTTGTTTAATTTAATTAATTAATTAATTTGAGATGGAGTTTTGTTCTTATTGCCCAGGCTGGAATACAGTGGTGCAGTCTTGGCTTACTGCAACCTCCACCTCCCAGGTTCAATCGATTCTCCTGCCTCAGCCTTCTAAGCCAGTAGCCAAGATTACAGGCTCCCATCACCATGCCCAGCTAATTTTTTTTGTATTTTTGGTAGAGACAGGGTTTTACTATGTTGGTCAAGCTAGTCTCAAACTTCTGACCTCAGGTGATCTGTCCGCCTTGACCTCCCAAAGTGCTGGGATTACAGGTGTGAGCCACCGTGCCTGGCTGGAATCTCCATTTTTAATATGCAAGCCTGATATTTCTAATGCTGGTAGAGCAGGGAGCAGACATTAAGAAACCCTGTTGTAGGGTATGTGTTTCTGTTTCTTTGTGTGTGTGTGTGTCTGATGTGGGGGAATTGGGGGTAAAATGATGTGTGGGGGAGCAACAGTGTGTGAAAGTGAGACTGGAAAGTCTGCCAGGCCTGACTGCAAGTCTTCCCAAGAAAGTTCATTAGGCAAAGCCCAAAGAATGTCACATTCTCAGACTTAAAGGTGAAGTCATAAACAAGTAATGCATACCATGTAGCCACCCAACTGTAATTTAGCCTTCACTTCTTACAGCCACTGTTTAACCACGGAAGTAAAGCTGCTGGGTTTTATAACAATTGTGGATTTTTGTGCATGCTTATTAGCCTGATATGCAGGTCAAGAATAGGAATAAAAATAAATGAGCTGTGAGACAAAAAAAAAAAAAAAAAAAAAAAAAAAAAAAAGTAAAGAAAATGCTAAGAAACCAGAGCCCTCTTAGTAAACCAAAGGTGGGGACCTGTGGAACAGGAGCTCTGCCATCTTTTGCTTTAGGATGATTCTGGCAGCCTGTTCTGCCACTCCTCTGTATCCAGGTAATTAGAGGCTGTGGAACCACACATGGAGATCGGAAGCAAGCCCATCCACAACCTAATTTCAAGTGTTTTATTCAACCTCATCATGTTTTAATTATAAACTACATTAATCTGTGGTTTCAAAGAGAACTAAGAACTAAATTTAGTATCTATTTAGTGAATTCTGGTAATTTACACACTTGACTCATGTAACTTTCAGAAAGCTACTCAGATCCCCATTTGACAATTAAATGCAGCTCAGATGGATAAAGATCTTGTCAGTCAGGTGAAAGAGCCATGAGCTATGAAGCCTTGCTGATTTTACACTTCCGTGCTGCTTTTCTAATTTGTGCTGAGGAAGTTCCACAATTGGTTGAGGAGAAAAATTACCTACATTGTCTCTTTAAAAACAAAATCAAGTTAAAGATGGCAAAATACATGCATTTATCTCTTCAACGATCCAAACTCAGGAAAAAGAGAGTAAAGGGATTATTTTAAGTATAAGCCCTCAAGGACAATGAGAACAGGAGAGGACATAATAGCCGCAAAATTGTTGAAGCTGCAAAGCAGATGGATGATTGATATGACTTAGTAATTGCACGCATGCTGATCCCAAGCCTGCAGTGGGAGACCCAGTTGAGCAAGCTGACTTTTGGAATGAGCCACGCACATTCCAAAAGAGTCAGAAATTAGTGGTACTATGTGCCTCTGGGGACAGGAAGATTGTGTATGTGTGGGTGGGGTGGGGGGTGGCTAACAGGAGGATTTGTGTTTGTTTGTTTGTTTGTTTGTTTTTAAGTAGGATTCAGGAGTTAAACCCCACATTTCTTTTTCTATATATCACAGCCTGGAGGTTTATTTTTTGAAAGGCTTGAAAGGGCTAAAATAAGGGTCTTTGCCCTGTGGAATACCAGGCACAGATGAAGATGGGACTTTGATACTGCAAGAGATAATACAGTGAGAGAGCTTATGGACTGATTTGAGGTTACTCCCCCCACACCACTTCTCCCCCTCCCCAACACTCCCTATTTGACCCTTAGAACAAGCTAATATGCTGCAGAAATGTGGAGTCCGAAGGAGCCTTCTTGGGGAATCTGACTAGCTCTCTGGTAAACACAGAGAGGCACTACTGAGATCCCTCTTCCAGGACCAGCTGACCGCACATTTTGGGGAGGGACCCTATCAACTCCTTCACATGTCTGGTTCAGCTGCAGACAGCACCCTTGCCCAAGGTCATGCCCTCCCTGGGATGGCCCACATCCAACGACTGATAGAGGTGGGAATAGACAAAGCCATTTCAGCTCAGTACAGAACACTCTAATGAGCAACCCTCCCTCCAGAGCTCCCTGCCAGGGTGGCCTGCATTGCAGTTTAATATTTTTTATTTACTTAGGAGATGGAATCTCACTCTGTCTCCCAGGCTGTAGTGTAACAGCACAATCTGAGCTCATGCAACTTCTGCCTGCCAGGTTCAAGCGATTCTCCTGCCTCAGCCTCCAGAGTAGCTGGGATAACAGGTGCCCACCTCCACACCCAGCTAATTTTTATAATTTTAGTAGAGATGGGATTTCACCTTGTTGGCCAGGCTGGTCTCGAACTCCTGACCTCAGGTAATACACCTGCCTTGGCCTCCCCAAATTCTGGGATTTCAGGCTTGAGCCACCCACCACCCCTGTCTGTGGTTTGACTTCTTGCTTTGTCCAATTCTTCCTACCCAATGGGCCTTAATGTTCCAGTGTTGATTCTCAAAAATCATCTTGCATCCCAATTTTGTTTCTGTGTCTGCTTTCAAGGAAACCAACCCACAGAGGCACCAAGCGAAAAAGACCTAGATATACATGGAAGTCTAGGTCTGCCAGTATTAGCAGTTTCCCAACGAAATGGACAAAGCAGCACTTCTAACAGTGAAGTACACCGTCAAGGGTCCCAGTGTGTGCACTCAGGGCTCCAATCAGCTTTGGAGAGCCACAGCCTTAATTATGAGATGCCCAAGTATCACCCAGCATCAGAAGGAAGTCTCTAAAACATAAATAATAGAAGGCAAAACCAAGACGCTGCACAAAACACTGTATTTATCAAGATGAGATATTTTATTCATGTATCAAAAGTGGGAAAATATCAGAGAGACTTAAAAAGCTCTTGGAAATCAAAATGATGAGACCAGTAATCATTATCAAGAATCTCAACCAAAGAGTTTGAAGATAAAGTTGGGTCAATTTCCTAGTATGTGGAGCAAAAAAGAATAAATAGAGATAAATGAGAGAAAGATAAACAAACGAAAATTTTATTTGAGTCCTGAAGATCCAGCATCCTAATGATAGCACCTCCATAAAGAGATAATTCAAAAAATGAGGACAACAGTATCAGTTAATTCAAGAAATCTTCCCAGAATGGAAGCCATATGTTTCCAGAGTAAAAGGGCCACCTAATCAGGATTTAATTAATCACTCATTAATACTTTGTAAATGGATTTTTTTAAAATATGCAAACCACTCAAATAAAGAAAAAGCAAAGGAAAGAAAAAAAGATGCCACAAATTTCTTGAGAGGATGGAGAGCAGTTTCTCCACAAAAGATCAAGAACCACAATGGCTTTAGAGCATTTAACACGGCAGGCTAGTAGAATGCCCTCAAAATTCTGAGGAAATGGCATGATTCCTAGTGTTTTCTACACCGTGTAAGTCTAATTTAGAGTGGATATATGCCTTGGTCTATTTGGGTTATAATGAAATACCATAAACTGGGTTGCTTATTAACAACAGAAATCTATTTCTCACATTTCTGGGGCTGGGAAGTCCAAGATCGAGGCACCAGCAGATTCAGTGTCAAATGAGGACCCACTTTCTGGTTCAGAAATGGCACCTTCTAGCTGTGTTCTCCCAAGGCAGCTTTGTAGAATCTCTCTCTCTTTTTTTTTTTTTTTTTTTTTTTTTTGAGACAGGATCTCACTCCGTCACCCAGGCTGAAGTATAGTAACGTGATCTTGGCTCACTACAGCCTCTGCCCTGAGCTCAGGCGATCCTTCCACCTCAGCCTCCTGAGTAGCTGGGACTATGGGCAAGCACCACCACTCCCAGCTATTTTATTTACTTTTTTTGTTTTTGGTATTTTTAGTAGAGACAGGGTCTCACCATGTTGCCCAGGCTGGTCTCAAATTCCTGAGTTCAAGTGACCTGTCTGCCTCAGCCTCTCAAACTACTGGGATTACAGGCTTGAGCCACTACGCCCGGCCCTGGGGTTTCTTTTCTAAGGGCACCAATCCCATTCATAAGGGCTGCATGCTTATGACCTAATCACCTCCCAAAGGACCCACCCGCTAACCCCGTCACATTAGGAATTCTATTTTAACAAAGGAATTTTGGGGGAACACAAACACTTAGACCAAAAAACATGGAACAAAGATGTTTTCAAAAACACAATATCTCAAAAATGTTAACTCTCATGAAACTTTTTATTTGAAATTTAATTGAAGATGAGTTCTGTAAAAGTAAAGACAAAAAAAAAAAAAACCAGGAAAGAGATTTAAGAGTTGCAACAGACTGAGGGATCTAATATCAGAGAATGTGAAGACCCAGGAAGACGGTGAAAAGTAGGAAGAAGGATGACTTTGTCCTGGAATAGGGAGGGCTCTGAGATGTTCTTCTTCAAGAATATAAAATTAAGAGGCTTCTTCATGTGTCAGAAGAAGATGAGAAGACATTTGGGCAAGCAGAGAGACGTTGGAGATTACTTAGTGAGATAGATGTACAGCAAAGGAAATAAACAAGGAAAGGCAATTATTAACTTCAGCGAAAATGAGAATCCATGCAAGAAAGAAAATGCCATACTAATAAACTACATGATTTACCTGTAAATACACATATCTAAAATGATTTCTCAGTATTTAAATATATGTATATAAATAAACATTTACATATTTTGAATAATGTAAACACTGAATATTTAATCTCACCATAATTAGATAAAACCTGTTAGGGGGACAGGAATGGAAAAATAGTACATGTGTAGTGTTGTTTGAGGAGAGTGAAAATAAATCCTCATTTTCTATGGCGGATAGCAAATAAAACCTATAACTAAAAAATGAAAAAAAGTAGTATTTAGGGACGTGGAAGAATATATCAAGAAAAAAAGTCTACAATGCTTTAAACAGTCTCTGGGGGCTTAAGGAATGAGACGGTGGAAGACAGTTTTTTGAGTTTGTTTTAATAAGCCTTATAGAACCACTTGACTTTTTAAACCATGTTCATGGATCACTTTAATAAAAATAAAAACTATCAGGTTCAGTGGCTCATGCCTGTAATCCCAACACATTGACAGGCCAAGGAAGGAGTATCATTTAAGGCCAGGAGTTCCAGACCAGCCTGGGCAACAAAGCCAGATGCTGCCTCTACCAATATAAGTAAAAATAAAAATGGCCAGGTGTGGTGGTGCACGCCTGTAAGCTCAGCTACTCAGGAGGCTGAGGCAGGAGGTTCGCTTGAGCCCAGGACTTTGAGGCTGCAGTGTACTATGATGGTACCACTGCACTCCAGACTGGCTAACAGAGTAAGACCCTTGTCTCTAAATAATAATAATAACAACAACAAAATTTTAGAAAGAGTGGAGCCAACCAGACTTTGCTTTCTGTGACCATCCCATTAAGGTGAATTAGGGTTGGCTTCCCATGTCCCCTCTCCTGGGCATAGTACTTGACAGCTGGGCTCCTTAAAACCTGCTGAATCTGGAGGACGGTGATAGATGATGCAGGTCCTTTCAGTGAAATGATGGTCTCAAAAAATGGGGAGGATGCGCTGGGGATTTAGAAGGCAGGGTAGCCAGAAAGAAGCATAAATTACCCCCACCATAAGTTTCACAGAAATGCTGATGCTAACAGCTGTGGGTGAGATTTTTGCAATAAGTGTCAGCCTGATGACAGATACCACAGACAGTTGCAAAAATGTCCAACTTTCTCCTGAAGTTTTCTGGCAGGGCAGTGGGCTCCATCCTTGAGAATGAATCAGTTTGTTTGAGCGTCATGATGGACAGAGCCTTAACACCAGGGTCCCCTGACTCTGCACTCATGTTTGCAGGGAGCTGAAGGGGGTAAGTAGGACACAGGGAAGCCAGCATTTACTGACTTCCAGCTATCCTGCATCATGCTCTTTATCCGAAATAGAAAAAAAAAAAAAAAAATAGAAACACTAAAAGATCTTGGTCTCTGGAATTTTCTCTGGACAGCAAAAAATAAATTCTTTTCATCATCTTCCTAATCCTTCTATTAGCAAATGCTGCAAATAGAGAGAATTCTATCTTCAACCCCCTTTAAGACAGGAGAATTAAAACTTTTTGTTTCAAGGTTTCTGCCTTTCTAAAAGTGAGTATATAGGATGAATAGTTTATGAATTTGGGAAAACATTCCAATGTCCTTTGTGGTTAAGAAAGACAAACCTCAGCAGTGATCTGGGGGAGGAAGTTGAAACAGTGGGGAGAGAAAGTGCCCTGAAAAATAAAGGTTTGTTGGTTTTTTTTTAATGCTGATTTTTAAAAAGTTTTTTTCTTTTCTTTTTTTTTTTTTTTTTTTTTTTTAATTTCCATAGGTTTTTGGGGAACAGGTGATGTTAGGTTACATAAGTAAGCTCTTTAGTGGTGATTTGTGAGATTCTGGTGCATCCATCACAATGTTGATTTTATTTTTTTCAATTTCAATAGTTTTTTTTTTTTTTTTCAACAGAGTCTCACTCTGTCACCCAGGCTAGAGTGCAGTGATCCTATCTTGGCTCACTGCGATCTCTGCCTCCTGGATATTTCAATAGATTTTTGGGGAACAGTGGTGTTTGGTTGCATGAATAAGTTCTTTAGTGGTAATTTTAAGATTTTGCTGTTTTGGTGACTATGGCCTTATAGTATAGTTTGAAGTCAGGTGATGTGATGCCTCCAGATTTGTTCTTTTTGTTTAGTCTTGCTTTGGTTATGTAGGCTCTTTTTTGGTTCCATGTAAATTTTAGAATTTTTTTTTCTAGTTCTGTGATGCAAAAATGCTCAACAAAATACTAGTTAACCAAATCCAACAGCATATCAAAAAGATAATCCACCATGATCAAGTTGATTTCATGCCAGGGATGAAACCCTGTTCATCAGGGATATTGGTGTGTAGTTCTCTTTTTTTGCTGTTGTTACGTCCTTTTCTGGTTTTGGTATTAGGGTGATACTGGCTTCATAGAATGATATAGGGAGGATTCCCTCTTTCTTTATCCTGTGAAATAGTGTCAATAGGATTGGTACCACTTTTTTTGTTGGCAATTTCTTTTATTGCTATTTCAATGTCATTGCTTATTATTGGTCTGTTTAGAGTTTCTGTATCTTCCTGGTTTAATCCAGGAGGATTGTATATTTCCAGAAATTTATCCAGCTCCTCTAGGTGTTCTAGTTTATGTCCATAAAAGTTTTCATAATAGCCTTGAATAATCTTTTTTGTGTGGTGTCCGCAGTAATATTTCCCACTTTGTTTCTAATTGAGCTTATTTGGGTATTCTCTCTTCTTTTCTCGGTTAATCTCATTAATGACTTATCAATTTTATTTACCTTTAAAAGAAAAAAGCTTTCTGTTTCATTTATCTTTTGTATTTTTGTTGTTTCAATTTCATTTAGTTCTGCTCTGTTCTTCATTATTTCTTTCTTCTGCTGAGTTTGGGCTTGGATTCCTCTTGTTTCTCCAGTTCTATGACCTTAAGTTGTCTCTTTGTGTCCTTTCAAACTTTTTGATGTAGGCATTTGAGGCTGTGAACTTTCCTCTTAGACTGCCTTTTCTGTATTTCAGAGGTTTTGATAGGTGGTGTCGCTACTGTTGTTCAGTTAAAAGTATTTTTTAATTTCCATCTTGATTTCAGTGTTGATCATTCAGGAGCAGGTTATTTAATTTCTATGTAATTGCATAGTTTTGAGGGTTCCTTTTGAAGTTGGTTACCCATTTTATTCCACTGTGATCTGACAGAGTACTTGATAAAATCTCACTTTTCTTAAATTTCCTGAGACTTGTTTTATGGACTGTCATATGATCTATCTTGGAGAATGTTCCATGTGCTGGTGAATAAAATGTACTCCCATGATTCCCATGTGTTGTGGGAGGGACCCAGTGAGAGATCACTGAATCGTGGGGACTGCTTCCCCCTTACTATTCTCATGGTAGTGAATCAGTCTCACGAGATCTGATGGTTTTATCGGAGGTGTCCACTTTTGCAGCTTCCTCATTCTCTCTTTGCCTGCTGCCTTCCATGTAAGACGGGACTGTCTTTTTTTTGCCTTCTGCCATAATTGCGAGGCTTACCTAGCCACGTGGAACAGCCAATTGGAACTGTAAGTCCAATTAAACTGCTTTCTTTTGTAAATTCCCCAGTCTCGGTTATGTCTTTATCTGCAGCATGAAAACAGACTAATAAAAGCATATTACTAGAATTGTTTTACTGGTTCCTTTTCATTTGGGTGGACTGTGCCAGACGGAAGATCTGGGACTCAAGTGCTGCTGCTCAGATTCTTTTGGCCCACGGGATACTCCCTTGATACGGTGTTCTCCCCCTTCCCCTAGGGATGGGACTTCCTGAGAGCCAAACTGCAGTGGTTGATTTGAGGCTGGTACTGAGGAGTGTCTGCAGAATCCCGTGATGTGATCTGTTTTCAGGTGTTTCAGCCATGGGTACCAGTACAGGCCGTGCTCGACTTACAACCACGGTCGGGACCGCGGGAGGGTCGTAACACGATTTGGTCGTAAGTTGAGTCGGCTCTATGTACAGTTGAAATGGTGCACGCGGAGATGGTAGTGCTGCCAGAAGCTGGTCCGCACTGTCATATGCCCAGATGGGCAACGTTTGCGCTGCCAGACGCGGAGCAGTCGTGGCTAGCGATTGTGGTCGTAAAGTCGAATGGTCGTAAGTTGCATAGGTTGTAAGTCGATCAATACCTGTGCCTGCTCCAGTGGAGGTAAAAGGGGAGTGAAGTGGACTCTGTGAACATCCTTGGTTGTATTTTTGTTTAGTGTGGTGGTTTTGTGTTGATTGTCCTCCAGCCAGAGACGGTGCTTTCAAGAGCACATCAGGCGTGGTTGGATAGGATCATGTGGTGGGTGGGGCTATAGAGCTTCCAAGAGATTATGTCCTTTGTCTTCAGCCACCAGGATGAGTAGAGAAAGACTACCAGGTGAGGGCATGTCTGAGCTCAGCCTCTCTTTGGGCGGGGCTTGCTGTGGCTGCTGTGGGGAATGGCGATGTTGTTCTCAGGTCAACAGAACTATGTTCCCAGGGGGATTAGAGCTACCAGCTCTGCTGAGTCACACAGCTTGCCAGGGAAGAAGGGAAAAGTCAGCAGTCACAGGTCTCACCCAGCTTCCATGTTGCCCACAGTCCTAAAGGCCGGACTCACTCCCACCATGCCCTCCCAACAGTACCAAGTCTAGTTCCAGGCAGCGGGTGACCAGGCTGAGAACTCACCCGAGACCACCAGGCTCCCCACAGAGAAAGTAAGCGGACTCACAGGTTTCAGCATCTCAGGGCACCTACAACAGCGATCCAGTTCCTTCAAAGGATCTCTGGGCTTTCCTGGTATGTTGCTGTGGTATTTCTTAGAGCAAAAGTTTATAATGTAAATCTCCACATGCTGCTTTGTCTGCCCAAGCAGGAGCTGCAAGCTGGTCCTGCCTTCTATCCACAATCTTCAAATGAGGGGACGTTTTATCCCACACCACCTCTTCAATTACAGCCCAGGGTCTGAGTCTCTTTGGTTGAGTTTTGGGAATTGAAGAAGAAACAGAAGAGAATCACTGCAGGGAGGAACCACTTCCTAGGAAATGCTATGAGATTGGGACATAAGGAGAATAAGGCTGTAAAACGGCTCATCCTTGGGAATGGCCAAGGAAATTTATAAAGAATGGTAACTGATAAAATCTTAAAGAGATACGTCTTTTTCGTGGTAATTACTGGATCTTATTTTTTTAAACAAACAAGTCATTAAAGACAAAATCAGCCTTATGATGGGGTTCTATGAAGAATGGAAAAGGCAAACAAAAGATGATGGAAAGCTATAGTTTAAAGTCAGAATATTGGCCAGGGGTGGTGGCTCACCACCTGTAATTCCAGCACTTTGAGAGGTTGAGACGGGTGGATCACCAGAGGTCAGGAGTTTGAGACCAGCCTGGCCAGCATGATGAAACCCCATCTCTACTAAAAATACAAAAAATTAGCTGGTACTGGTGGCAGGTGCCTGTAATCCCAGATATTCAGGAGGCTGATGCAGAAGAATCGTTTGAACCCAGGAGGCAGAGGTTGCAGTGAGCTGAGATCACACCACTGCACTTCACCCTGGCAACAAGAGCAAAACTTTGTCTCAAAAAAAAAAAAAAAAAAAAAAAAAAAGGCCATTAAATAAATAAATAAAGTCAGAATGTTGACAGGAAACTTTATAAGTGCTTCTCTCATTAGAAATCTTTGGAGGAGCACTGAACTTCTCTCAGCTGCGTAGAATAGACTTGAGATAGTTTATTTAGTTATTAAAGCACAATGTGATACGACAGAACTCAGGAACATTAAAAGCACTGTCTGTTTAATAATCAGGAAAATAAGAGGTGTTGATTATCTTTTTAAACTGGAGTGTCTCTCTTTGCTGTTTGAACTACAAATAACATTCCCAAGTCCCTCGGAGTCTGCAGTGGAACAGGAAGGATAGCTGGTCTATCCCTTCTAAGGCATTAACTCTTCCCAGTTTCATGCATGCAGGAGTCCCAGGTACTGAACATTGAGGGGAAGCATGACTCAAAAGAGCCTATTTTATTGAAATTAGGAAGCTTTCAAGCTTAGATAACAGAAAAACTTAGTTTTGGGAAAGTTCCAGAAAACACTTGTGAGAAATATACAAAACAGGGAGAAGAAAACTACAGAACGTAAGAAAACATTCTGCTCATGCAGTTATAAGAACGGTGTAAGCCAAGAATACAGAATCAAATTCATTAGAGAAGCAGTCTCTGTGAAGACTTAGTGGACACTAGCTCTGTTACCTTGGCCACCCCTTCCTCAGAATCATGATGTTATAACCAGAAAACCCATGTGTGCATGTGGCCTAGCAAGATCCCACTGGGAGACAGCCAGGTGTGGTGGCTCATGTCTCTAATCCCAGCACTTTGGGAAGCCAAGGCGGGCAGATCACTAGGTCAGGAGTTCGAGACCAGCCTGACCGACATGATGAAACCCTGTCTCTACTAAACACACAAAAATTAGCCTGGTGAGGTGGCGTGTGCCTGTAATCCCAGCTATTCAGGAGGCTGAGATAGGAGAATAGCTTGAACCCAGGAGGCGGAGGTTGCAGTGATAGGAGATCACACCACTGCACTCCAGCCTGGGTGACAGAGTGAGACTCCATTAAAAAAAAAAAAAAAAAAAAAAGTCCCACTGGGAGAAAGTCTGGAAGAATTTCAGGTGGAGAAGGATGGGATTAGATGAAGAGATCCCTAAAAGAAGAAGATCTTCAGTATTGTAGATGACTATATCCTTTGTTGACTTGGACACAGTTAGTGTACATTAATAATCTAAATGATCTAAATGTTTATGTGTTCTCAGTGCTTCTCCTGCCCCATTATAGGCCTGGAGGGGATTTTGCACTGAAAAGCAGAAGCCCCCAACCCCCTGTGGGGCAGGGAATGGTGGGAACTGAGGCTTAGATGTTTGCATCACCTTCACTGTCTGTGCTCCACAGAGCACAGCTCCACACCCTTTAATCACATTTATTTTAACTGGAAAGTGGGGATTTCAATAGCACCTATCTCAAAGAACCTTTAAGAGAATTAAATGACTTAATACATATAAACACCCTGAACAATATTTGGCCCATAGTAAGGTTTGCTAATGTGTTCACTATTAATATTGTATTTGTTTCTATTGTTTTTATGATTATCTAGTGGAGAAAGTTGGAGTAGGACCTATAGTCACGATTTCAGTGTCTATCTGGGCACAATATCCGTGATGGGAAACAGGGGGCAAGGAATGAAAGAGTGTTGATAGCTAAATAGAAGGTTTGGAATGGGTCAAGTCAAAAGGCAGAGTTGGGTAGGAGCCTTTGGCTTCCAGAGCATCCATAGCTCTTGCTACAAGGACAATGGACCACTTCGCAGAATTATATGAGACACCCACATTCAACAGGCCCAAACCTCAGGCATTATTGCTTGGTTACCAGTCCTTTCAGCAACTAAACAAAAGACATTCCCAGATACAAGGCAGATTCAGTAGGGCTCTGAGTCTGCGGGGTGTGATTCCAGCATCCAAGTAATGCCAAGGCCTGCCAGCATGCACCGAAAGCAGAAAGAGGCAGGGAGGGATGTTCTCCTAGATCCTGGAGAGAAAGTGGCCCTGCCAACGCCTTGACTTCATGCTTCTAGCCTCTAGGACTGTGAGAAATAAATGTCTGCTGTTTTGAGCCACCAAGTTTGTGGTCATTTGTTAAAACAGCCCTAGAAAACCAATAACAAAACTTATGTACTCTTAATTGCCTCACTGATTTCACCCACCTCACAAATGGCTGTGGCCTCTTTGCTCACCAATGAACTCTAACTTGGAATTCTGGGAGAAGGCATTAGTCCTTCCTCAGCATACTACCTGGACCCCTTGAACAAACTGGTCTACTTCTTCCCCAGAATTCTACCTGTCCCAAGGAGCAGTTGGCCACAGTCCATTTGAAGTGACTTAAATGAAAATATAATTTCAGATCCTCCTTTTCCTCTGGGTGCAACCATCTGACACACAGCTGCGTTCCTACCAAAGACCCTGCGGATCAGCCTAAAGGTGACCTTTCAACTCCACCTTTTCTGAAAGTACTAGGTAACTTTTTTTGATGGCTTCACTTGTCCTCTTCATTTGGAAGAGGAAAAATAAATCAATCCCCAATGATCCTTTCTAATTTATTCCCAATTTACTGATTAAAAGACTGAGGCTCAAAAGGTAAATCAATGTATAATGGTAGAAAATACATTCCAGTGCCAGTGTATTCAATTCTCAGCTTGTCTCCTTTCTATTATAATTACAACAAGCTCCCTACGTAAAATGTAAAGAGGCATGGGCTGGATTCAAGAGACCAGAGTTACAAAAATGCCTTTCTTTGCATTCACTTTTTGTTGTTTCTGTATGTTTATTACAGGGTATAATGTAATCTTCCTGGAAGAATAACATGGATTAAACAAAGTTTATACTCAATAAATACTTGAGAAGGGAAGAAGGGACTGAAGGAGGAGAGGAGAGAAAGAGAAGGAAGAAGAAGAAAATAGGTTTAAAGGAAAGAAAGGAAGAAATAGGAAAAAGTTTCTCACAAACACAGAGGCTCCAGCTCTGAGTTGAATCACTAGTTGAAAACAGCAGGAAAAACCAAGTCCAAACTGGAAAAACCCACAGCTGTATGTGGAACTGAATGAAGCCCAAATACCATGTCTTACATGTGTGACTGCAAGACATCACCACTGGTAAGACACACACCGATTTAATAAAAGACTTCCAGAAAGAAATGGGAGAGTGGGGAACTAACCCTTCATTAAGTGTGCACACAGATGTGTTTTCTCAGAGGTTGTAATTACAGCCTTCTGGTTTCTTCTTCTCAGTAAACCCATTGAGAAAAGTTACCAGTGTCAGCTAGGAAATAAAAAATCAATCTCATAGATGAGGTTGGGCTAGAGAGCTACAGCTGCAATCTGCTGCCAGAAAGAAAGGTTTGCACACTTCCTCCAGGTCCAGAGCTCCCTACTGCCTTAGGTGAGTCCACAGAGCAACAGGCTTACCATCAACCTATCTGGAAACTTTGGATGCAATAGACAAGATGTCATTTCTGGGTGAAGGCAGCCACATAGGCTCATAGTTTGGCACATCGAGTGGGGGCTGCTTTTTAGCCCCTGCTGGTCATTATGAGTGAATGGGTGCTTTTGTCAGCACACAAACTGCTCAATTCTTTGTAGCTATCCTGCCAAGGAATGCACTCCTCACTCTGCAGCATAGAAAACTTCAGCATGGTCCAATCCTAACAGAGGATCTGAGAAACCATAGGCCTCTGGATCCTCCCCTAGAAGAAGTCTTGGATCCAGGTGCAACTACTTTGTTTAAGACGAACAAAAGAAAAGAAATATCACACTAAGCACCCAAGTGGCCTGAAAAAAATGAAGACAGGCAGGATCAGTGGCCCGTGAAGTTTAAACCCAGTTAAGGCACACCAACTAGTACAGAGGTTCTTAAAGTTTTGACCGAGACCCATATATTAGTCTATTTTCACACTCTTACGAAGATACTACCTGTGACTGGGTAATTTACAAAGTAAAGTGATTTAATTGACTCACAGTTTTGCGTGGCTGGGGAGGCCTCAGAAAACTTACATTCATGGCAGATGGAGAAGCAGACACGCCTTACATAGAGGCAGAAGCGCGTGAGTGTGTGTAGGAGGAAATTCCAAACACTTATAAAGCCATCAGATCTCGTGAGAACTAACTCACTATCATGAGAACAGCACAGGGGAAACCACTCTATGATCTAATCACCTGCCACCAGGTCCTCAACACACCTGGGGATTATTGGAATTACAGGTGTTTTTTGTTTTTTGGGGTTTTTTGAGATAGCGTCTTGCTCTGTCACCCAGGCTAGAGTGCAGTGGCATGATCTTTGCTCCCTGAAATTTCCACCTCTGGGTTCAAGCGATTCTTGTGCCTCAACCTCTCGAGTAGCTGGGATTACAGGCATGTGTCACCACGCCCAGCTAATTTTTGTATATTTAGTAGAGATGGGTTTTTGCCATGTTGCCCAGGCTGGTCTCCAACTCCTGACCTCAGGTGCTCCGCCTGCTTCAGCCTTCTACAATGCTTAGATTACAGGCGTAAGCCACCATGCCTGGCCAGTATTACAATCTGAGATGAGATTTGGGTGTGGACACAGAGCCGAACCATATCAAACCACAAGAAGAGATATGGTTTTTGGTTGGTTTACTGCATTTTATTTTCTAGAGCAGCCAGAAAGGGGGAGACATGTTTTATATCCACGACCCAACACACAGACACACAAACACAAAGACACATACACACACATGACCAAATTAAAATTGTTTTATAAACAATATTTACAATATTTTCTGTATTTTATTTTATGTAGATCTCAACCTTTATTGCTTTCATTACCCCTGGTCAAAGTTTTCAGTTGGTCAAGATTTGAAAAAAACCTCTGAACTCTTAAAAGTCAAATTCTTGCCTCTGTCAATCAGACAAGTATTCTTCCTTCCTTAGAAAGCAGTGAGAGGGAGAAAAGTTAGACATCACCTTCCTAATCCTTCCAAGGGGGAAGAAATTTGAGGGGTCTCAGAAACATGTGAAGAAAAAGATAATGTGACCCTGCCCCTGAAACACAGATGTAATAGTTTAAACGATGGATGACAATTTCAGAAATACCAAAACGGTTTTAAGCGCTTTTTTGAATTAAGGAACTATAGTCTTTTTTCTGAACTGTGACTTGAATCAAAATTATTTTGTCTTTGTTTTTCTTTTTACAAATATGCCATACTGGATGGCTTCAATGTGTGACCAAATCAATGCATTATCCGAAGTGACTCAACTGGAACAAAATAAAACAACAAAACACCCTTAGAGCTGAACCAATATTTTGTTCTCTTCAAGCCTCAGTGGAGCCTGAGACTAAAGGCTTCTGAAATGCTGATCCTAGAAGCCGAAGGGCTCTTGGCTCAAGCTGCGCTGCTTCCCTGACTTGTACCCTGTGTCTTAGCCATTGCCAGGGGCTCTCGGCTCCCCAGCAATCCCTAAGTGCTTCAGGCTGAAAATATTTGCTCATATAGCCCCTTTTATTTGGATGGCTATTCTTCTACCCCTTGCTTTTCTATCTGCTTGGTGAGCACCTACTCATTTTTCAAAACTCAACTCAAGGATCACTTCATTCATTCATTCATTCATTCATTCATGTATTTATTCAATTTCCAACAAGTTTTAATTGAAGGGTCACTATATGCCAGGACCCATGCTGGTTATTGGGGAAACCAAAGGTCAACAATACATAGTCTCTGTGTTAAAAGCTTACAGTCTAGTCAAGTGCAATTGGTTCTTATATCATAATATGGTGAGTATAAGTCAAGAGGCCAGACTTGGTGTTTCACACCAGTAATCCCAGCATTCTGGGAGGCTGAAGTGAAAGGATCGCTTGGGCCCAGGAATTTGAGACCAGCCTGAATAACAGAGTGAGTAGTGAGACCTCATCTTTATTAAAATAATAATAATAATAATAATAATAAAACATACACAGGGCAATATCAGAGCACAGAGGGAGAGCCCTTGATTTAATGGAATAAGTCACATAAGGTTCCTTGAAAGAGCTGATGCCTGCCACAGCTGGAGAGGTGAAGAAAGAGGAAGGGTTCTAAGAGACAGCAACCATTTGAGTTAAATATCATTACTTCCAATTTAGAGATAAAGAAACAGAGGCACTGAATCACTAAATATGCTTCCCAAGGCATAGAGTTATCAAATAACAGAGTGGTATTTGATCTCAACACATGCTAACTCTTAATCATTAACTCAAATGGTATTTCATTTGCTGCAGAAATCCAAAAAAGGGGGAGATACCAGTGGAGACTGGACAAGCAAGAGGAAGCAATGGAATGGGTCAGGCATGGGCTGTCAGATCCATGGTGGGGCCAAGTACTAAGCCCAGAGAAGACTTACGGAGGGAATAGAGTTTAGGGTAGGGATGGGAACAAACCCTATTGTGGTAAAGCAGATCTGTGCCGTTGAGTCTATGCAGAGTATGCATATCAGTACTACCTGACAAGGTCACCTGCTGGATGAACTATCATAATTTCTTTTCAATTGTTTAGTATCATTATTATTATTGAGATGGAGTCCTGCTCTATTGCCCAGGCTGGAGTGCAGTGGTGTGATGTCGGCTCACTGCAACCTCTACCTTGAGGGTTCAAGTGATTCTCCTGCCTCAGCCTCTGGAGTAGCTGGGATTACAGGCGCCACCACCATGCCTGACTAATTTTTCTATTTTTAGTAGAGACAGCGTTTCACCATGTTGGCCAGGCTGGTCTTGAACTCCTGACCTCAAGTGATCTGCCTGCCTCAGATCTCCCAAAGTGCTGGGATTACAGGCATGAGCCACTGCATTGGGCCTAATTTTTTTGTTGTTGTTACCCCAACCCATTATAGGGAACGAAGTAGTAAAGATTTCAAAGTGAAACTAAGCTAGGTATAAATCTTGTTTCTGGTAGTTATTAGGAAAGTGTCCTTGGACAATGTACTTTTTCTTTCTTTCTTTCTCTTTTTTTTTTTTTTTTTTTTTTTTTTTTTTTTTTGAGAAAGAGTCTCGCCCTGTCACCCAGGCTGGAGTGCAGTGGCGTGATCTCAGCTCACTGCAACCTCTGCTCCCAGGTTCAATTGATTCTCCTGCCTCAGCCTCCTGAGTAACTGGGACTACAGGTGCATGCCACCACAGCCAGCTAATTTTTGTATTTTTTGTAGGGACGGGGTTTCGCCATGTTGACCAGGCTGGTCTCAAACTCCTAACCTCATCATCTGCCTGCCTTTGCCTCCCAAAGTGCCAGGATTACAGGCATGAGCCACCGTGCCTGGCCAATGCACTTGTCCTTTATGAGTCCGCAGTTTTTTTTGTTGTTTGTTTTTCTGTTTTTGTGGGGTTTTTTTATTTTTTATTTATTTTTTTTTTTTTTTGAGACAGAGTCTCACTCTGTCGCCCAGGCTGGAGTGTAGTGGCATGATCTCAGCTTACCACCACCTTTGCCTCCCGGGTTCAAGCGAGTCTCCTTCCTCAGCCTCCCAAGTAACTGGGACTACAGGTGTGAGCCACTGTGGCAGCTAATTTTTCTATCTTTAATAGGGATGGGGTTTCACTATTGTTGATCAGGCTGGTCTCAGACTCCTGACCTTGTGATCCACCCACCTTGGCCTCCCAAAGTGCTGGGATTACAGGCGTGAACCACCGTGCCTGGCCAATTTCTTTGCCTATACACTAGGGAAGGCAATATCTACCTTATGGGGCTGTGATGAGGATTAAATTAAGTGAGGTCACGTGTAAAAGTGCCAAGCATATTTCCTAGAACACAGCACGTGCTTAATTCCCATTACTTGTACTTCTATATTGCATCTTTTAGGTGTTCTTTCTCACGTTAGGTCTCTTTCAAGGAGACATACCTAAGTCCTTCGACTTCCTCTGCCACAGGCAGGGCAGGAGCCTGGAACCCAGCCCCATTATGGCACAAGTGAGTTTCTGGCAACAGCCCTGACTGGGAGTGGCTGGGGACAGAGTCCCACAGCCTGGAGCAGAGCTTGTTAGATTAAAGATGGAAAAAACTGTGTCCATCTTTAAGAGCTGCCAAGTGAACTAGGAGCCACCCATTCCCTGCAGGAAGGAACTGTTGTGTCATTAATAACAGGTAGCATTGTCCTAGTGTTTTTCCAAGCTAATTAATTCTGCTCCAAATCCCAGAAAACAAATGACTGAGTGAGCTGGAGACAGACCTCTGTTTCTGAGACAGAGGGTAGAGAAGCGTTTCCTCTGCAGTGGCTGGGGAAAGAGAAAAGCCTAATCACCAATTCCTAGAACCAAGTTACCCAGAGCGAGGAGAGGACATCGAGTCCTGGGGGTGGGAGGTACTTACCTCCCTATCTCTAAGATTTTCTTCAAATAGGAACAGTCACCCGAAGTTACAGACACAAGAAGGCTCTGCCATCCCTAGGACACATTGCCCAGAAGTAGCAGGTGTTGCTAAGCTGGCTTCATGGTCCAGAAGCAAAACTTTATTCTTCTCTGTCTCCCTAGAGCACAGGACCAAGCTCACGTGCCAGGACACGACATGTAGCTGACTGGTCAACTCTGCAGCTATGTAACTCCATGGATGCTTATTTTACAGACCAGGATCTGGAGATACCAAGAATCCAACTCAGTCCCCTCCCTTCACGGGAACACAGAGTCAAGTGTGAGAGACCGAAGAGGCAGATGAAGAGAAAGTTTCAATGTAAAGAGAAATACTCAGAGGAGGGATCACAAAGAATGTGTGGCAGTCCGAGGGTGTGGAAAGGATTCCTGGAAAAAGAATACTTTGAGCTGTTAGGAAAGATAATTAAAAGACAACAAAACAAAGAAATGGACTGAGGACTAACGGTACAGATGCTTAAAGTCAAGAAAAGGCAAAGCATGTTCAGGAACTTGAACGTAGGTTCCTTGGAGAGTTGGGAAATTTCAATTTGACAATGACTCGTGTCATCACAAAGGAAAAAAGGCTTGTGACAAGACAAACAAGTATACACGTATGTATAGTACACAGCGAGGACCCAGAGGAGGAAATAAAGATTAAATACTACTTTTACCTTGAGGGGAAGGAAGAAGTCAGAGGCTGGCGAACAGGTACGGGTCCTAGCTTGATGAGGCCAGACTAAGCATTTCTCAGGCAGAAGGCTGAGAAGTTATTATTATTATTATTATTATTATTCCCTTATGGAGCCCATGTGGTCACCACAGAGTGCAATAGATATAAGAAATCTCAGGTGTGTGACTTTGCTTCTAATTAGGCAGAAGGCTGAGAAATACTTAATCTGTCTTCATCCTGTTAGCCAACCCTGACATCCTCCTTGCCAAAGACTCCTACCCCAGGAGATTGTATTTCAGTAGGTCTTGGGTGGGGGGGGGGGCAAAATCTATACTCTAGCAAGCATCCCAGATGACATAGAGGCAGTACACCCACAAACCTCATTTTGTGAAGAGTGGTGGAAAGGTCCTGTTGCCCTGGCTGGACTCAAATGTACCCTTTCATCTGTTCTGTTAGCAAAAAAGGAAAAATCCCAGAAGCTACAGCGCCCACTATGAGAGAGGCCTGGCACTGTAAGGGAGATTTGTCTTCTTCTAAAGTTCTACCTTTTGAAATCCAGAAGAGCTCCTAAAACATATTTTCAAACATTGTGTTCCTTACAGCAAGTTATTCAAGGGAAGGGACACGTCTTACTTGAAGGCACATCCCAGCTCCTAGCATAGACTGGCCAAGTAGATTGCAAATACTTGCTCAATTAATGGAACTGATTTCCTTGTATTTTCTATAAAGTATCCTGTGCAAATGTTAGCAAGCATTACGTTAATTTGTTTGGATACTCTCCACCTAGGAGACTCCCTGCCCTAATTCTTTCTTCAAAAATGGGAATCCAGTCTCTAGCTATTCCAGGATTGCAGTTGGCATAGGGACTAATGATTTTGTGTGTTGGTGGTATTATGTTTCCTTCGTGGGGTCTGTGCAGTCACTGCAAAGTGCAACAAACATAAGAAATCTCAGGTGTATGATTTTGCTAGTAATCAGTTCTAGAACTCTGGAAAAGTGACTGCTTGTCTCCATGCCTCAATCGTCTCTTTAATAAAGTGAGAAAACTAGATTATTTATTCCTTGGTTCATTCAGTAACTATGTATCAAGTACGTGCAGTGTGCCAAGCACTATGTAGTTGTGGGGAGCCAATGTTCAATTAGACACATTCTATTCCCAACCTGATGACATAATGATGAAAAGAGACCGCCTACTACATACAATCACCCATATCCAAAATTTGGAAGCATCTTGGGACTGCCTTCCTTCTCTGATTCTATCAGTCACTAAGTCTAGATCATTCTATAGCCAAAATAATTTTGTAATCAATTTCCTCTTCTCTATCCTTATTGCACTGAAATCCCAACCAACTCCTAAGTGGTCCCTGCCTCTCACATGACCCATTAAAGTTCATACTGTTCTGTGGCTCCCCGCTGGGCTTTCTAAAACATAACTCTGAGTCTGTTACTACTCTGTTTACACATCTTTCCCTGACTCCCTGGAGTCATTAGATAATAGTAATAATAGCTAATAGCGATTGTTAATTATGCACCAGACATTATTCTAAACACCTTTACATACTTTAACTTATTAGCTCACTGCAAGCACAGAAGGAAGGTGTCATCATTGTCCCCAAGTACGCTGGTTATTTGTCTGTTAGCTGTCAGCTTCATTCCTGACTTCCTATGTTCATCTTTATAATGCATGTGGTTTGGAAGCCTGCAAACTACATTTCACAAACTGTGATCAGCTGCCTCCTGGTTGGGCTCTGCCAGTGAAAAGCCTTAGGCCGGGACTCAAATGCTGGAGGGAAGAAGTTTGTCTTTGCACTGTTTTGGTTTTGTTTTACCTCTGCTTTCAGGGATGCTTCCCCCAGTGGTGACATATCAGCAGACATGCACCTTGTGGCCCCCTACACAGCTGCAGGGACCTTCTGATAGCAGTAACACCAATTGCACCTCCAGAAAATCATCAGCACATGCAGGCTGGGCTTCTGCCAAAGGCTGGTAAGAGCTCCCCGGCCTCAGAGTTTCTCCCTTCTCCCTTTTACTCTTCTACCTCTTCCAAAAGACTGTAACTAACTACCTGTATTAAATCCCTCTCTGCTGGAAATGCCTGTAGTGCAATCTACTTCCTTAACTGAGCACTGATGGATACACCATTTAGTGCACAAGGAGATCAAGGTACAGAGAGTTTAAGTAACTTGTCCCAGGTAAACAGCTAGGAAGTAACATAAAGCACAGATAAAGAAAAAAGAAAAAAAAACCAAGGTACCAAATTAAGTCAAGCATTCTTAAGCATGTCATGCAAAGCCCTTCATAATTATCTTCCTCTCTCCATCTATAGTCTATGGTCTAGCTGGAGGGTAACACCTAGCAGGAGATTGTGCTTGGTTGTCGTTTTTGTTAATAAATGAAGGAATGGATGCCAGATGTACCAACTTGTGTAAAACCCCAGCAGGATATGTGACTGCCGTGGACATTGGATGAATCAGCAAATAAATAAATAATAAATGAATAAACTCCAAGCACACAACAGATCGACCTGGGTAATAACTCCCTGTCTCTGTGTTCCTCCCACCCTTAGACTGAGAGCCCTACTGAATTCAAGAGACTGAATGTTCACATCACTTATAAGAGTAAGCATGAAATAAATACATGTTTATTAAACAAATGAACAGAAGAATCCATCAAAAATGTAAGTAATCAAGTCATTGCCCAGTGATGTTTAAAATTCTGGTTTATTGAACCACAAAAATCTTCCAGGAAGAAGACTCAGAAGAAAACATTTACAGTTTCCTAAAAACAAAAACCTGTAATGTAACAACCAGCAAATAATTAGAGGTTTCTGTCTCTAACTTAAAAAAAAAAAAAAAAAAAAAGTAACCACAGTTAATCTCAGGGGATATCCTGTACAAAAAAGGAAAAAACAATGAGTCATGGATTCTAACCTTCTATTTATAACCAGGGCCCACGAATGATCTGTTGCTAAACAAGAAGAAAGACATTAATCTCCCAACTCAGGGAACAATTTTATATTTTGAATAAAAACAAAATAAACAGCATTATGGAGGGAAATAAATCAGATATGCAGCAATTAGTTTGAAGGAGCCGGATTTGCCTGCCTAACACTCTCTCTGGAACTTCTGCCTTACCCATCAAAGCAAAAGTGTATCAGATGACATGGAGATTTTCCATTCCCTTTGCAGACAAAATTAGTCAGTTGATCTGAATAGTAATTTGACAGGACCCAGAAGGGAGAGCATGAGCCACAGGATTGTAATAATGTGGGAGAGGATGCTTAATAAACTTTGTGAAGAGGATCCTGCATGTTTTCTCTCCTACCCTCTGTGTAACTCCTGATTCGTGAAATTGTTCCTTTTTTCTCTGTGAAATCTTAGGAGGCTTGGACCTTTTTTTTAAGTAAAGAATCTAAAAAGGACCTTATTTATTTTTTAACCCACTATCCTTATTTTAAAGATTTAGAAGGCTCAGCCTAGAAACAATAATTGACTGGCTTAAGTTTGTCCAGCAAAATCAGCTGAAGCTCCAGTATCAAAATCCTGGTCGAGCTCCTCCCAGCCTTTTGCCTCAAAGCCCAGTAAAGACAAAAGCACAAACAGTGTAGTTCCTTACTGAAGGCAATTCTGGGTCTCCTGCAGCACTTTCCGGGTAGGAGCTCCCTTGATATGGTTTAGCTTTGTGTCCACACCCAAATCTCATCTTGAATTGTAATCCCCATGTGTGAAGGAAGCGAGCTGGATTGGATCATGGGAGTGGTTTCCCCCATGCTATTCTCATGACAGTGAATGAGTTCTCCTGAAATCTAATGGGCTTATAAAGGGCTCTTCCCACTTCACTCACCAGTCTTTCTTACCTGCTGCCATGTGAATCATGCCTGTTCCCTTCTGCCATGATTGTAAGTTTCCTGAGGCCTTCCCATCCATGGGAAACCATCTGTCAATTAAACCCCTTTTTAAAATAAAATACCCAGTCTTGGAGGGGTCTTTATAACAGTGTGTAAACAGACTAATATGTCCTCGATGTGAAACCACAGAGGAATTCTGCTCTTCCCTTTTCAGTCTTCCCCGTCTGCCTGCTTCCTTCCTTGGGCAATTTCCCTCCAATCAGGCACCCTCTCGAGTCCTCCATGCACCTTATTCTGAACTCTAATGATTAAATTCCTCCCCCCCCCCATCATTTTGGAATGTCCTTCTAGCAGTTGTTGTTTTTCAGAAACAGTTTGGTAACCGATTCATTTGAGGCATAGGTATAAGAAGTCTCTCCCGATAGATCTACAAACCCTTGCATAGCTCCCTTTGCTATTGTAAATGGAGCTCTGTGAGTAAGTTGTCTCTTTCCCTTTTCCACCATCCCAGCACCCCATCTGGCTCTATACATCTAAAGTTTAATAATTCTCCAGTGGAAAGAATAGGGAGACGTGGAAAAATTAAGAAAGCTCATCAATGCATTGATTTCTAACAAAAATACAATAATTCAAAAGCAGAATATAACTTAAATGTTCATCAATAATGAACAGCCAAGTAAATAATGATTCATTATTCATACAACAAAAACCTATGTAGCCATTAAAAATAATATAGAGAAGAATATGTATTAACATAAGAAGATGTTCAGGATACATTGTCAACATGGTTAATATGAAGATGTTATCAGATAGCAATTATTATATGATTTAACTTTTTACAATAAAAATGGCAACGGGTATTTATTGAGAAAATATGACATGATATTCCCAAATATATGATATGAATATGACTTTTTATTACATTTTATAATATAGTAAACATATTCCTTTTGTAAGAAAAACAACACAATGTTGCCATTTTTATTATTTTTAACAAAATATCCAAGCAGTCACTCTGCCTAATTAGAGAAGCAATGAAAGAAATCATGGCCAAGTGTTCTTTGTGACTGTAAATATCCAGAGGGAGTCCTGGGTGGCCCCCAACTTGAGTCACCACTCTACTCTCTTTATTTTACCTGTTGGTTTTGTTTGTTTTTATTTATGAAGTTTCATTTGAACAGAAGTTTCTAAGGGCAGATGTGTGCCTGTGTTTTGTCTGGTTTCTCCTTTAGAGAATAGAAGGAGTTCTTATCTGTGAATAGTCTCTCATTACGGACCAAAATAGGAACAAGAACAATTATTGAAAGTCTTTAATGTATCAGATGTCATCCCAGAGCTGTCACCAAATGTTATCCTGTTTGTTTGTCATCACAGCTCTAGAAGCAGGAGTGACTTCTGCTCATTTTAAAGCACAGGCATGGGGGCTTACAAAGATGCAGCATCTGCCTCAGCTCACGCAGGCAGGCAATGGTGGGCTGAGGGCCCTGAGAACCAGTCCTATCTTCTCCTCCTACCCACTGCAAGCAGGCTACCAGTTTGGCTGGGGGTTGTTGATTGAACTGTATCCCCTCCACACCTGCAACCAAATTCCCATATTGAAGCCCTAACTGTGCCCCACCTAGTATCTCAGAATGTAACCTTAATATAACCTTATGTGAAGACAGGGTCTTTACAGAGGTAATCAAGCAAAAAATGAGGTTAATGAGTGGGCCCCTATCTAATATGTATATTTACAAGGACTGGTAAATATACTTACTAAATATATATACTTACAAGAACTAGTGTCCTTGTAAGTAGAGAAAATTTGGACAAAGACATATGCAGAGGGAAGATGATGTGAAGACACAAGGAGGGGATAGTGATTGCAGACCAATGAGAGGAGCCTAGGAAAAATTTCTCCTTCTGTTTACTAAAGAAAAAAATGAAGCTTTTAAAGAAAGTTACTCTAATTCAGAAGCCTTACTGAGGACAGACTGAGGCCAATAGCCCAGGAGCAGCCCTTTAGAGAGGTTCTATCAGACTGCACCAACAGTATTTAAGCCGATGCTTATATACAGGTAGTGGAGGTTTAGTATGTGCAAAATCACATCAAATTTGCGGAGAAGCTACATTAAAGTAAAGTTCATCAAGGTTTGGGTATCACAGTATATCTGGCTATGGACTACTGACGCATCATCACTAATTCCATCAGATGTTGTTTTACAGAGTGTAGGAAAAGTCAAGGGCTAGCGTCATTTATCCTTCAAGGAATTTAGCGACCCAGGCAAGAGAAATGGGGGGACCGGTGCTCTATCCTGTTTTGTCTTCAAAGCATCCTCCCAGAGAGCTGCACTTTGTCACAGCATCAGGGGCTTTGTGAAATTATGCTACCAAGCAGAAGTGAGCAAATACGGCTTCTCACATTTGCTCCTCTGTTTCACACTTCACAGCCCTCAAAGGAGCCAGTGCTGCACCTGCCTTGATTTTGGACCTCCAGCTTCCAGAACTGTGAGAAAATTAATTTCTGTTGTTTAAGCCACTCAGTTAATAGTCCGTTGTTATGGCATCGCTAACAAACCAATAAAGTGAATTACCTGGTGATCACATGAAACGTCAGTTGTGATGACAGAAAGGTGCCCTTCAGTACACAAAACAGTTGGGGTCCACTGTGTGGAAGCAAGTGAAGCTTGCTTCAAGGAGTGAAATTGCAGAGAAAGAAGAAATGCCCAGTAGAAGAGAGGCCCCAGGTGCTCGCTCTGGCAGCACACGTACTAAAATTAGAATGATACAGAAGATTCGTATGGTCCCTGTGCAAGGATGACACACAAATTCATGAAGAGTTCCATATTTTTAAAAGTTAAAAAAAAAATTTTAAATACAAGAGAGGTCCCAGGAAGCACCTGCTGCCTCTCTGCCCACCCTGCGCAGGCCAGCTCTGCTACCAGTAAGAAAATCACAGGGCCAAAAGAGTCAGTCGTGTGCATTGAGGCCAGAAATGCATTATTTAATTTGTTTCAGCAGCTGTACCTTTTTAATACTGTTTTGTTTCAGGCTAAAATTACAATATTAAACTTAGCATGAGTTTGCATTTCTTGAATGTCCACCCACCTTTTGCCTCCAGCATACGTGGGATAGCAAGAGGAGAGGGGTGGGAAGAGGACAAGGCTGTGGGCGCTGGTCCTATCTCTGCATCCGGCTGGCTCTGTGACCTTACATTGCTCCACTCCTCTGGGGTTCGGTTTCCTCTTCTCTCAAATGATGGAAATAACCTGGGTATCCTAGAAAACTCCTACAGCTCAAAGTATTTCCAAGTCTGTGTATCTCTGAGGACTGGAGAGAGCCAAGAAGAGCTAGGTAGCAGATGCCTGAGCAGAACTGATATGTATCTGTACTTCTGCCATCATCAAAGGTTGGAGGGGTCTTGGAGAGCCATGAACAAGAGCATCTCCAAGTGTTAATAGGTGTGTGGCCTCAACAGGGTCCCTCCAGACTTTTAGGAACACAAGCGAAGAAAAATTCATAAGCTTGCTCCTTATCTTCTCTTGTAAAGAATACAATGTAAACATTACATGTATTTTTTTTTTTTTTTTTTTTTTTTTTTGAGACGAAGTCTTTCTCTGTTGCACAGGCTGGAGTGCAGTGATGCGATCTCAGCTCACTGCAACTTCTGCCTTCCAGGCTCAAGCAGTTCTCCTGCCTCAGCCTCCTGAATAGCTGGATTACAGGTGCATTTCACCACACCCAGCTAATTTTTGTATTTTGAGTAGAGACAGGGTTTCACCATGTTGACCAGGCTGGTCTCGAACTCCTGTCCGCAAATGATCTGCCTGCCTCAGCCTCCCAAAGTACTGGGATTACAGGAGTGAGCCACGGCACCCAGCCTCATTACATGTATTCTAAAAATTAAAGATTTTCTGTCTGCAAAGTCCTGGGTTACTTAGTAAAGCTTCTGTGACTGTATATGTCTGACAGTATGTGTGTGCATGCCTATGTCACACACATATGTGCCTCAGTTTCCCTGGTATCCCAAGAAGATTTTTTTTTTTTTTTTGACGGAGTTTCACTCTTCTTACCCAGGCTGGAGTGCAATGGCATGATCTCGGCTCACCGCAACCTCCGCCTCCTGGGTTCAGGCAATTCTCCTGCCTCAGCCTCCCTAGTAGCTGGGATTACAGGCACGTGCCACCACGCCCAGCTAGTTTTTTGTATTTTTAGTAGAGACGGGGTTTCACCATGTTGACCAGGATGGTCTCGATCTCTTGACCTCGTGATCCACCCGCCTCAGCCTCCCAAAGTGCTGGGATTACAGGCTTGAGCCACCGCACCCGGCTCCAAGAAGATTTTATAGTTTTTCTCTGGGGCAATTACACTTTGAAAAATCAGGTACTTCAGGACTCCTTCCTTTTCTCTTCTTTGAAGTCCAGCTCTTAATTACTACTATTGTTGAGACTGCAAGTCCTTGTCGCCTGACTTAGTACTTGGGAGTTCTCTCTAGCAGCCTCAGGTTGAAAGTCTCCCTGCTGTGACTCATATCCTCACTCTAATCTCTGCAGGAGGAATTTTTTTTACTAGACCTTTAAATGAAATTAGATAGAGTTAACAACTCTCTCCTGGCACCTTCTTGTTCAGGTCCACCAGTCAAATCCAGCAGACTGCAAAAATACTAGAACCTTCTCCACTGAAAAGTCAGGGAATGCCGAAAGAGTATTATGGCACAGTGATTCTCCTCGGAGCAAACGTTGGCTTGTCTTGGCTTTTCAGCTAACTTAGAAATTCCCTGTAAAAATGCTTCTTAAGCCTTAGAAAAGAGAAATGGTCTTTTTTCATATAGCATGGCCTAAGCAAGGGTGTGACATTCCATCATTGTCACCATTCTCTGTTGATTAGAAGTGACTCACAGTTTCTGCCCACAATAAAGAGAAGAAGTAACTCATTGAGGGTCACCTTTATGTGTATCCACCACACCATTCTTCCCAACATTTTGTAAGACTGCTTGTACATGCCAGGCATGGTAACTCACCCCTGCAATCTCAGCACTTTAGGAGGCCAAGCCTGGCAGATCACTTGAGGTCAGGAGTTTTAGACCAGCCTGGCCAACAGGGTGAAACCTCGTCTCTACTAAAAATACAAAAATTAGCTGGGCTTGGTGATGCATGCCTGTAATCCCAGCTACTCAGGAGGCTGAAGCAGGAGAATCACTTGAACCGAGGAAGTGGAGGTTGCAGTGAGCTGAAATCGTAAGACTGCACTCCAGCCTGGGCAATGGAGCAAGACCCTGTCTCAAAAAAAATATTATAAGGAAGCTTAGTTGGGCACAGTGGTGCACATCTGCAGTCCCAGCTACCTGGGAGGCTGAGGCAGGAGGATTGCTTAGGCCCAGGAGTTCAAGGCTGCAGTGGACTATGATTGTTGAGCTGCACTCCATCCTGGGTGACAGAGCAAGATCCTGTCTGCAAAATAATAATAATAATAAATAACAGTAATACTAGAAAGAATGAAAAAAGATCAGGATAGAGATGAAACAAAATTGGCCATGAGCTGATAAATTTTTGAAGCTTTGTGTTTAGTTATGCAGTGGTTCACTGTGCTGTTTGGCCTACTTTTAAGTACATTTAAATTTCTGCATAATAAAAAAATAACTGACAAGAAACAGTGATCAAGCTAGTAATAATTGTTAGCATATTTCAGCAATTCTACATGCCAGGCACTATGCTAAGTGCCTCATTTACGTCATCTCATTTGATTCTCACAACAACCATGTGAGAAAGCATTAAGAGTTAATGTATTATTATTATTATTATTATTATTTTAAAGATGGGGTTTCACCATGATGGCCAGGCTGGTCTTGAACTACGGACCTCAGGTGATCCACCCACCTCGGCCTCCCAAAGTGCTAGGATTACAGGCATGAGCCACCGCACCTAGCCAATAGTGAATTTATAAATTAAAAACTTGCTTCTCTGATAGGTTAAATGACTTGCCCAAGTATATCAAGAACTAGATGCTGTGTCCTCACTTACGAGTAAGAGCTAAACATCGAGTATATATGGACACAAAGAAGGGAACGACAGACATCGGGGCATACCTGAGGGTGGAGGGTGGGAGGAGGGTAAGGATCAAAAAACTACCTACTTTACTTAGTACTCTGCTTAATACTCGGGAGATGAAATAATCTGTACCTCACACGCCTCCAACATGAATGTTATCTATATAATAAACCTGCACATGTACCCTTGAACCTGAAATGAAAGTTAAAAAAAAAAAAATCTGTCTACAAACTCAAAACAAACAAACAAAAAACAGATGCTGAATCCAGGTCTCCTTTGAGTTCAAAGCCTATATTCTTAATCACTATTTCAAGTTAACTCAGCAAGCATAGGTTGAGTGCCTATATAAAGCACTGGGAAGGCAACAAAGATGTGATGTTTGGTCTCAAGGAGATCAAGGCCGAGAAAATATTTGTTCATTGCAATTCTGGTCCTGGATCAACCACTTACAAATGAGGAGAGGCAAATTATCTCAACACTCTAGACCTTAGGCCCTTTACCTGTTTGATGAGATCATAGAATCCATTCTACAAGTCACAGAGGACAGTAGGGAAGATCAAAGGAAGACATGTAAATAAAAGCCATTAAGAACAGTAAAGGGCTGTGTTAAGTAAAAGAGACAAAATGAAACAATAATGGCAATATCGTGGTTGAAGCTAAAAAGCTCTTAGCCCACATAGAAGATGTTTAGTGTGCTGAACCCAGTTGTCCTAAGCCCCGTGTTTCTTCATGAAAGCCCCTCATCAAATTCATGTATAGTGAAGCTGACCCTAAGAACATCCAGGACAGTGACATTTCAGAGGCATTGTGGAGAAGCTTAGTCATCTCACTAAAGTGTCTTCCTCTCTTGGGGCTGTGCTTAGCACACAGGAGAGCCATATATGCAGACTGGGAATTATTTTTGATGTAGTCACTGGGAAATTGTGAGGCGGCAAGAACAGATGGTGTCCAACACACATTAATTTTCAGCCTAGGCTGGGCGCAGTGGCTCACACCTGTAATCCCAGCACTTTGGGAGGCTGAGGCAGGCGGATCACTTGATGTTGGGAGTTTGAGTCCAGACTGACCAGCATGGTGAAACCCTGTCTCTACTAAAAATACAAAACTAGCTAGGCATGGTGGCGCATGCCTGTGATCCCAGCTACTTGGGAGGCTGAGGCAGGAGAATCGCTTTAACCCAGAAGGCAGAGGTTGTGGTGAGCTGAGATCACACTATTGCACTCCAACTTGGGCAACAAGAGCAAAACTCTGTCTGAAAAGAAAACAAATAACAAAAACTTTAGCCTGATGTCCTTCATGACGTCCAACCTCCAGTTTCATCTCCTGCCACACTCATACCCCATATGAATACTCTTCACTCTGGCCTGATGCAAAATGCAGATTCCAGGATGCAGGCTATCTCACTACCTTCTTACTCACAATTCTCATAATGCAACACCCTTCCTCCTCCTCTCATCTGAATCCTACTTGCTTCTTGAGATTTAAGTCAGGTCCTTCTTAGGTAGATTTCCCTGATTCAGATCCAGGTTGAATTATGATAGCCTTCCTTTGGCTTCCATAAAATCTTGTAACTTCTGAACTGTGTTTTGGTAATAGTTATTTAGTTTAGCACTATGTCAAGAGCTACTGAGGGCAGGGCTGGGCACAGTGGCTCAGAACTGTAAGCCTAGCACTTCAGGAGGCCAAGGTAGGAGGATTGTTTGAGGACACCTTAAGCCCACCCAACCTGGGCAACAGAATGAGATCTTGTCTGTATAAAAACCAAAACATTAATTGGGCATGGTAACGCACACCTGTAGTCCCAACTACTTGGGAGGCTGAGGCAGGAGGATTGCTTGACCCCAGGAAATCAAGGCTACAGTGATCCATGGTCATGTCACTGTACCCCAGTCTGAGCAACAGAGCAAGACCCCACCCCCCAATGAAAGCTATAAAAGCTGTTAAGGGTAGCATATTACTTTCATTGCTCTACCTCTAGTGCCTACGGAAGAGCAGAGCACATAGTAGGTACTTTGTGCGATTACTTATTGAATAAAAAGATGGTATATCACATAAAATAATTATTTAACCTACTTCCCCTTTTAAGGGAGATGGTTCTTTATCACTAAGTGTTCTTTGCAGAGTACTACATTGGTTATGAGTGTGCAAACATGGAAACGGCTGCCTCAGAACTACATTATTCATCATAATTAAGAGGAGAGAGATTTAGAGGATGGCAAAATCAGAAACGGTGGAAGAGGAGTCCTCAAGGGCATGGCCATATTATTTTATGTAAACCTGGCTGCTAGCATAGATTGACTTTGACATATCATTGACTTAATGAAATGAAAGTCTATTTCTCACTCATATGAAGTTCAATTCTCATTTATTTCTCACCCATGTAAGCCCCCAAAAGATGATTCTGACAGCAAGGGGTAGAGGTGAGGATTGTTGTTTGGATTTGATTGGCTCCTACAGTCATACTGGGAGCCAGGTTGGTGGAGGCTTCAGTACCAAGAATCCCTGAACTCCAATATCCAACCAGCAGGGGAAGAAAGAGAGAGAGGATTGTCCCTGAGGAGTTTTCATGGGCCAAGCCATGACACTTCTACTCATATTCCATTGGGTAAACTCAGCCCTATGGTTATGTAGGGAAATGTAGTCTAGCTACATGGCCAAAAGCAAGAGAAAACCACCTTTGAGGAACACACAGTAATTTCTACTATGAAGCTTGAGAGGAGGAGAATGTCAAAAATGAACGAAAGCAAAGGTAAGACAGGAAGGGAAGAGGGTAAGAAAGGCTAAGGGAAGAAGGGAGAAGCGGGGAAGCACATAGCACAAAGGAATCTGGAGTTTGTGGTGAGTAGTGTTACCCAGCCTCTACTCCACGGTGCTGAAAACAACCTCCGTCTACTGCATGGTTTAGAAATGATTGTCTGTGAGTAGATACAGTGGGGAAGGGCCTAGCACTGAAGAATAAGGACAAAGCTAACATGCGGGTGATAAAATGAGCTATCACAGCAATTGCATGCTTCTTCCAATGATGATTTCATTTGTTGAAACACGACTGTCGATTCCTTTTGGGTAACTTCCTCCAGAACCAATTCTCAGCCTTCCAAAAAGACTCAGACTTTTTAAAAAGGAAAAGTCACTATATTGAGTCCCTAGTAATGGCATAGCCAAGATTAAGGCCCAGTCTGTAACTCCTGTTGTCTCTGTACTCCACTCGTGGAGTTAAATGTGAGAGAAGGAAATGTGAACACTGAGCCACTCGGGAACCGAGATGCTTTCATTTCCCTCATGTGCTTTCACTAAAACCTCCCAACCTCTCAGTAAGGTGTCATTATCTCCTGTTACAGAGGAAGAGGCTGCAATTACCAGGGCCACTTCGCTGGCAAGTGGCAGTACTAGGAATAAGAATTCAGACTGCTAATATTATTAACAGTATAACATTTACTTAGCATTTAAATTATTTATTTAGCATTTCGTATGTGCCAAACAGAATACCAAGAACTTCATCCCCCTTATTGAATGTTAATGCTCAAGACAAAGCTGTGAGAAGTACTAGTAGTATCCCCATTTTGCAGATGAGGAAACTAAAATAGAGCAGGCATCATTTATGCAGGTGTTCTTAGCTTCTGACAGTGGAGCTAGTATTGGTACGCAGGTGTTCTGACTGTGAGTCTGTTGGACTAGCCTCCTCTCCCCACACTGTCCTGCCCAAGCCCATCTCTGTCAATTACACCCCACTGCTTCCTGAAAACATATTTGCTATATGCAAATCCCCATAGAAGAGAATATATTCTGGAGTTTTTATGTCTCAGAAGATAGCTTTAAAGTCCCTTTTAGATGAGTGACCAACTATCCTGGTTTGACTAGAACTATTCCAATTTGGCTCTTAAAAGTCTCTCATCCTGAGAAACTCTTCAGTCCTGAGCCAACTGGGACTGTTGGTCACCCTATTTCCCACTTTGAAATCTGTGAGTTTATACACTTTATGCAAGACCCTCTGTTTCACCCTGGAAAGAGAAGAATCAATTACGCACACCTTCAGAATTTCACTTCTCTCAATTCGTCAGACTTAAGTCATCTACCCTGTTTTCTTCCTTTTAACCTACCTCTGATAGCTGCCTAAGAAACATATGTAAAAACTTTGACACCCTTGGCAGAAATGAAGGTTTATAATATACTTAATGGCTTATGCAGTTTTACAGTCCATAAAGACTTTAATAAGGGGTCATTCTTCATTTTTGGTAAGTCATCTAAGCAGTGCATTTGAGACTGCGTAACATTAGAAATTAGCAAGTCCCCCTCTGGCCTGTGCTGTTTCCAAATCAAGAGAACTAGGAGAAGCCATGGCCAGAAGCAGAGATAAGAAGCACCTAGTGGGAACTGGGACAACTTTTCCAAAGAGCTTTAAACACTGTTTGGGGTATAATCTTAGATTACCGATTCAAATGTGGCACAAGAGTAAGTTAGCTTTAGAGATATCATAGTCTGAAATAAGAGCATGTTAGCAGGGCATCTGTAGAGGAGAAGTTCGCCTGGGTGGAATCTGAAATATGAACAAAAATTCACCATTACCATTAACCAGCTGCCTCACTTTCCTTTAATTTCATGTTAGGGTTTTGTTTCTTTAGCTTGCCACCCATAACAAAGTATTTCATCCTGGGGTCTTAATCAGCAACAACAAAGTGTACCACAAATAGGGTGTTTTGGGTGGTTTAATCCACACATTTTTTTTCTGACTGTTCTGGATACGGGAAATACCAAGATCAGGGTGCCAGTATAGTTGGGTTCTGATGAGAGCTTCCTTGCTGGCTTGCTGATGATCACCTTCTCGCTGTGTGCTCACATAATGGCAAGAGAGAAAGAGCTGTCGTTACACTTTATGGTAACTAATCCCATCATGGGGCCCCACTCTCCTAAACTCATCTAAATCTAATTACCTCCCACAGGTCCCACCTCCAGACACCATCATACTGGGGGTCTAAAATTCAGCATATGATTTGGGGGAGGGATATGCACAAATATTCAACCCACGACACCCTGTGACAGGAGCCCCAGAGTCTTCTTTGCTCAGTCAGTAGCGAGCCCCTACCTGTGCAGACTCATCCCAGACACAGTGACAGATCACGCTCTTACTCAAGGGGAAAAGCAGTTTTGTTTTAATAAACTTCATCTCTTAAGATAATTTTAAATTAAATATTAAATGTATAGAACAATTTTAAAGATTAACTTAACAAAGCAATTGTGAAGATAATGGAGCACTCTTAAACTCTTTACCCAATATCATTTATTGTTGATATCTTCCATTGCCATGGTACATTTGTCAAATCTAAGAAACCATCAATGGTACGTTATTATTATTATTATTGAGACAGAGTCTCACTCCATCACTAGGCGCCAGGCTGGAGTGCAGTGGTGCTACCTCGGCTCTCTGCAACCTCCACCTCCTGGGTTCAAGCAATTCTCCCACCTCAGCCTCCCAAGTAGCTGGGACTACAGGTGCGCGCCACCATGCCCAGCTAATCTTTTTGTATTTTTCGTAGAGACGGGGTTTCACCATGTTGACCAGGATGGTCTTGATCTCTTGACCTAATGATCCACCCACCTCGGCCTCCCAAAGTGCTGGGATTACAGGCGTGAGCCACCGTGCCCGGCCTGGTACATTATTTTTAAAGGAACTTTAGATTTTCTTTGGATTTTACCATTTTTATTTTTTCACAAATGCCCTTTTTCTGTTGCAAGAACCAATCCAGGAGACCACATTATATCTAGTTGTCCTGTCTCTTGACTGTCCTCTGGTCTATACTGATATGGTCTTTACAATCTCAGTCCTGTTTCTGATGATCATTACAGTTTTGAAGAATATGAGTTAGGTATTTTGTAGAATGTCCCTCAATTTTGGGTCTGTCTAGTGAAAAACGTAGCTTTTATTTAGCAATAGATCAGCGTAGATTTTGATTCTAATCTGATGAGACGATCTATAGCATCAATAGGCTCCTGCCACATTTCTGTGAAGAAGTGCCTGCTTTATATATAAATGTCTATAATTATTGCTTTATATATAAATTTCTATAATTGGTTATTGGCCCTGTATCCTTACTCCCTCAGTAATGGAGTAGCATTAGAGCCATAAAAATCTAGATCCAAATCTTGACTTCATATATATAACTTTGATCTAGGGTAAATCATTTAACTTCTATGAGCCTTGGTTTATTCTTTAACATGAGAATAATAAAATGTTGAGTTTATGGTACTGTTGTAAAGATTAAATGAGCTATACATGTAGCATTTAGGATGTTATACAACATATGTGAGTGTTTAATGAGTATCAGTTTCCTTCCCCTAAATTTCTTCTTTTTGATCACCCCAGAATCTGCCTCTGAATATTGTTGCCATTGGTTTATAAAAAGAACATATGAAAAATGCAGACTGGCATTACTGCCCAGCTCATGATATCCTCAGTATCTTATCCTATGCAATTCATTCCTTTCTTACAGTAACTGTATTAGTCCATTTTATGTTGCTATAAAGTAATACTGGAGACCTGGTAGTTTATAAAGAAAAGATATTTAATTGGTTCACGATTCTTTAGGCTTTACAGGAAGCATGGCTCCAGCATTTGCTGGGCTACCGGGGAAGCCTCAGAAGGCTTTCAGTCATGGAAAAAGGTGAAGGAGGAGCAGGCATGTCACATAGAGGGAAGAAGAGAGAGAGGGAGGAGGTGCCAGGCTTATTTAAATAACCAGGTCTCATGTGAACTAACAGTGAGATTTACTCTTCACCAAGGGGATGGTCCTAAGCCATTCATGAGGGACCCATCCTCCATGATCCAAATCCCTCCCACCAGGCCCCACCCCCGATACTGGGCATCGCTTTTCAACATGAGATTTGGAGGGGACAAATATCCAAATATCCAGGTTTATCAGTGATAAACCCTGTCTCCCTAGTTATAGGAGGAACATATGACCTAAGTGAGCCAAACACAGGACCTCATTTCTTTGGTTATATGGATTCATCCAAACCTAGCCACTTAGAATCTTTCCCTGCAATTTTTTCCTCACTGGAGTTGACAAAAGAAGCTCGTTCTCTTTTTCCTCTTTGGTCATGGGGTTGTAAAGATGAGGGGCTGTAGTAGTGCTTCCTGCCATGTGGAGACAGCCAGCCTGAGAGTAAGACACCAGCGAACATGAAGGGTGGCTGAGAGAGGAAGATAGCATTTTATGGAATTCTGCCTAGTACTTGGGTCCAGTGATTCCTGAGGTCAATCCACCTCTGGCCTTTCCATAGATGGATGAGTTGAGGAAATCAATTGGCCTTTTGTCTTAAGCTATTTGGGGTTGTGTTTTTATAAAGTACAATTAAAAGGATTTCAATTGATCACTTTTCTCAATGTTGCTGCTTGCTGCCACCTACCACCTACTCTAGGTGCCTTGCTGCACAACCTGTTACCTTTTACTCGCTTCTGCTGTGGCTTGGTTGGAACCAAGGGGGCCTCTTCCTTTGGCCCTTTTCCCAGCACTAGCTATAAGATAACTGTATAAATTACTCTAACAGATTATTAAAAGTGCAAGAATCAAAAGGTGTAGGAGTGAGTCTGTGAAAACATGCTGAAAAGAAATGAAGCCACACATAATTTCCATCACATAGCTGTTCAGAACGCAGACTCTGGAGTCCATTAGATTTACATCCATTTCCTGCCTCTGTCACTCACGAGTTGTATGACTCCAGGCACCTACACGCTGAACCTCAGTGCTCTCACTAAATGAGGATAGGAATCCCTTTTTCATATAGCTTTTGTGTAGATTCAACAAGATATCATGTTTGATGCCCAGCAGAGCCCACACTACATTGCTGATGCTTAACTTCATAATGGCAGCTGTTAATAATGGCGATTAAAAATTTCATAAGACAACTGAACCCACCAATCATTCTTAGCCTCATGAAAGGTGTGATAGTCATATTAATTTAGTGTAAAACACATGGGCACTACTTGTGAACTATCTTGCCAAAACATTTTGGAATAAGCTGAATCTTTATCAAATCCAGCCATGAGAGCTCACTTACAGGAAATACAGCACGTAATAAAGAAGTTAAATAAAATTACAAGAAAGCAAAGAGATATATCCAGAAAGTGCGACATACTAAAGGACAAAGGATTTGATTTCAACAATAAATCAATAGCAGGGAGAAAACCAAAAGAGAGAGATGGAGAGGAAGGGATAAAGAGAGAGAAAAAGACGGAGACTGAGAGAAAAAATAAATTGTGGTTATCCTATTATCTCACCATAGTACATTTGGTTGAGGGGTATTTGAAAGACAGCTGGATTTAGAGCCAGATGATCTGAATTTACATTTGCTTCAACTACTGTCACTATACAAATAAACTTGGGGGATTCATCTGGGAGTGGTAACTGAAGATTTGATTTGAGGTTTAAATGAGACCTTGTATACAAAAATGTGTAAACAAAATGTATGAATTGTCTCATCTAAATACCAATGCAGGGAGCTATTGTAGTCACCATATCTCCCCCTTTGCTCATTCTGTCCCCATGCGTTTCAAACCTGTCCTCCCCATCCATTAATTCATTCAGTGCGCTTTTACTGAAAAACACATGTGACTATCCCACATGTGTGCTCAGGATGGAATCATTTATAAGGACAGTAAGGAAAGTCCCTGCTGAAGAATGTTTACAATTCAGAGGACGTGTCCCAGCCATGTAACAAAATAAGCACAGAGGCAACAAAATGTGACATAGAGTTTGGGGCAGGCGGGCACAGATTGAAAACCCAGTTCTTCCATTCCTGGCTGAGAAGGCCAAATCCACCCTTCATTCTGTTGCTCTCTTCCCTGGGAGACTGACCTGTGAAAACAGCTTCAGGCTCTGATACCATCTGGCTCCCCCCTGAGTTTGGCTCCCAGAGGACAGCAGGCATAGAGAGAAGTGGGAAGTGCAGTTTCCTCCCTGAGTTCTGATTTAGGACTGACTTCATCCTACAACCTGACTCCTCTCAAGGTGGCCTTCTGAACACAATTCTCTCCTTCCCTTCTCTCTTTAGTTCTTTGTTTCTATTTAGTCCTGGACTATGGTACCATCCCCTGTAGCTTCCTAAGGCTGCCCACGTATTTTTAATAATCCATTGTTAAATTGATTGTGAAGTAGCCTCCTCTGTGTGAGCCATTCAGCTCCTATAATCCACAGGTTAATCCTGTGCAAGTCTGTTAAACTTTTTGAGCCTATGTTTACTGTCTGTCAAATGGAATCAAGTGTAATTCCTCTCTCCAGGTCCTAGGCAACTTCAGTTAAGAAGGATCCTCTGGAATATGGAAAAGACTATATGGGAGAAGGACCAGGTCAGGGTTTAAATCTGATTTTTGCTCTTATAAACTCAGTAAACTTGGGCATTTTGTAACAAATCTCTTTGCAATTCAATTCATTATGGGTAAAGGGATTATAACAAATGTTTAATGGGATTTAGGGTTTTGGTTTAGACCCTAAAGATTTGAACATAGCTAAATAGCCATGTATTCTAAAGAGAGAAGGTAGACCACTCTGCATGAGAACTGCCGGCCCATGACCAAATCTAATACTTTCAACAGCTTGTTTATGAGAAGACTAGCAGCTTCCTTAGAGGGAAAAACATTCTTTCAAAGAGGCTTATAATACTGCAGATGGTTTGCTTTCATTCATTCACAAGCAAAGTGAAGTAGTAGGAGGCAGTATGGGAAAATCCTGGAGAGGGAGTTACGGCAAGACGGTAGACTAGCATCACACTCCTAGGCTGGATGCTTGCGAGGACACAGAGATGCAGACGCTAGTTTCAAGCTACTCCAGAGGTGGAACATCATGGTGTTCTTAGGAGATCTTAAAATATATTCTCTTGACATTGAAAGCATAGTTTTTCTTCCTGGCGTTTGGCTGCAGAAGACTGAGATTGGAGCTTGGCAAAGCTACCCGTGATGGCCGAGCAAGCACGTGTGCATTTTGCCAGAGCAGGCAAATGCCACAGAAGGAAGCCAGCGTAATTTCTCTCTGCTCAAGGGGACTGTGGTACCACCAGGAGCAGGAGCTGAGAGATGTCACAGGGTCACCTAACTCATGGCCAACTCAGGGTCTCTCAAGAACCCCCATGAAAAGTGCCAACTGGAAGAGCCAACATTTGGTTCCTATCATTTGGAAGGCTTTCAACAGTCAAGAGAGCACCACAGCCAGCATGTGCCACCATCTCTCATCCATCTACTGCTTTTATATTGGAAAATCCATCAGCAGTTAGGTGAGTAGGGTAGGAAGTGCTGCAAAGAGTGGAAAAGCAGACCCAGTGTCTTTATGCCTTTCCTGGCACCTGAGCCTCCAGACATGCCTGAGCTGAGCAGACGGGAGAAGGCCTTAAATGGAATGTGAGATTAAATATTTTTTTTTTTTTTTTTTTTTTGAGACGGAGTTTCGCTCTTGTTACCCAGGCTGGAGTGCAATGGCGCGATCTCGGCTCACCGCAACCTCCGCCTCCTGGGTTCAGGCAATTCTCCTGCCTCAGCCTCCTGAGTAGCTGGGATTACAGGCACGTGCCACCACGCCCAGCTAATTTTTTGCACTTTTTTAGATTGAATTGGACTTTTTTTTTTTTTTTTTAAGATGGAGTTTTGTTCTTGTTGCCCAGGCTGGAGTGCAGTGGCACCATCTTGGCTCACTGCAACCTCTACCTCCTGGGTTCAATCTCCTGCCTCAGTCTCCCAAGTAACTGAGATTACAGGCATACACCTCCACACCCAGCTAATTTTGTATTTTTCGTAGAGATGGAGTTTCTCCACGTTGGTCAGTCTGGTCTCGAACTCCCGACCTCATGTGATCTGCCTGCCTCGGCCTCCCAAAGTGCTGGGATTACAGGCGTGAGCCACCATGCCCGGCCTGAACTGGACTTTTAAAATATTTGCAAGTGATTAGGAAGCTACAGAATCTTCTCAATCTGCCATCAGGAAAGGGGAAGGCAAATGCAACTCTATTCATTTGAAGGCAAAGGGGAGAGTAACAAAGCTATTTCCTGAGGGTATCACCCAGGTGCAACCTATTTTCAAGAAATTTTTTTGCAGAGTATGTGTGAAGAATAACTAAAATAACATAATGTAATACCTAGTATAGTGCATCTAGGATAATAATATGTCCTCATCATCATTGTCATTATCATGAACAATTTCACTCTGCACGTTGAGCGTGCAAGTTAGGAACATATGAAGTGTTCACATTCTCACAGAGCCATTGTAGAAGGTGCTTGCCCTAGTGGGCTTCAGGCCAGTAATCTGTTTATAGGGGACCTCAGGCCCCAATGTGACCAAAAGGCTAAGAACAAAATACAAAAAGCCCAGAGAATTATTCATGATGATTATTGAACCAAAGTCTGATTGAAGCTCACACCATCAGTTGGTTGCAGAGTATCAGAGTCACACAATATTTTTCAAATCCTTAAAGCACGCCAGGTGTGGTGGCTCATACCTATAATCCTAGCACTTTGGGAGTGGAGGCAGGTGAATCACAGGAGGCCAGGAGTTTGAGGCCAGCCTGTCCAACATGGTGAAATTAGTGAAACCCTGTATCTACTAAAAATACAAAAATTAGCTGGGCATGGTGGTACACACCTGTAGTCCCAGCAACTCAGGAGGCTGAGGCAGCAGAATCGCTTAAACCTGGGAGGCAGAGTGAGCTGAGATCGCACTACTACACTCCAGCCTGGGTGACGGAGCAAGACTCTGTCTCAAATCCCACCTCCACCAAAAAAAAAAACCTTAAAGCAGCCTAGAAAATATTTTGACTATGGCTTCCAAGCCCACTATCAACAAATTCCACCTTACCTGTTAGTTTCTTCTTCCAGGAAGCAGAGTCTCCCCTGTTATTTTGGCTGCAGCTATTCTTTCAGAACAATCAGACTCTTTCCTCTGAGACCAAAATACCCAAGTTTCTATGTGCTTTTAGGTTTAATTTTTTTCCTTAGTGCTTTTCACCAACACTCTTATTTAACTATTATAGCCCCAAAAGGCAGGTTAGGTGAGTAAAACTCACCTGTCTTGAACGGATGAGGAAATAGTCTGGGTCATGAAGGGACTTGTCAGAATTAACAGGTAGGGCACGCAGACAGAGCCTGGCTAATGCACGGTTTTTTAAGACAATCCAGTCTCTGGTTTTACACACTGTGGGTGACACTTGTGGGTTAACTTTTGAGCATACCATTTGTGGGAGTACATGTAAGCCCTCAAACTTTCTGTGTAATTGACATGTCTCTTCCTGGTTGTATCAGTATTGGGAGGCGGATATAGTGATAGAGGGGAAGTGTTCCTCTTTAACTACTTCACGGCTAGTATAGTAGAGACTGCACAGATTCAGAAAGCAAACTGATATCTGAGTCTTGGCTACAACACAGCCTCACCTACCATTATGCCTTCACTGTGCCACGTCATCTCTGAATGCAATTCCTTCATTGACTCTGGGTAAGGAGTGAAAATCATATAAGCCATGAAAAGGGGAAGGTTTTTACATTTTCTCCTCTGATCTTTGCCTCTAATACACTGTGTATCATTTCCAGAATGCTTCTGTAAACCTTCCTGGTGAATGGCCCTTAACATTTTTGGAGACATGCACAACTATAAAAATCTGCTGAAAGGTATGGAAATTTTTTCCAGAAAAACATGCCCACAGAAGACATAAAAATTGTGCATAAATATCAGGTTCATAAACACTATCCATGGAATTTTCCAGAGATTAATGAACTCCAGGCTAAGAGTCTTGTTCTCACAGAAATGACCAGAGCATTTCCTTCTGCTGCACCCACAGCACATTTTTAAAAACCAGAGGATCAATGAATTGAAAGTCATTCCTCTTTTAAGGGTTCAGGAGGGGAGGAAACAAGATCACTTGGGTGAATGTATCATGGAAAGATGCTGCATGTGGCTAGGTGTGGTGGCTCATACCTGTAATCCCAGCATTTTGGGAGGCTGAGGTGGGTAGATCACCTGAGGTCAGGGGTTCCAGACCAGCCTGGCCAATATGGTGAAACACTGTCTCTACTAAAAATATAAAACTTAACTGGGCATGATGGCGTAAACCTATAATCCCAGCTGCTCAGGAGGCTGAGGCACAACAATCACTTGAACCCAGGAGGCAGACGTTGCAGTGAGCCAAGATCGTGCCACTGCACTCCAGCCTGGGTGACAGAGTGAGACTCAGTCTCAGAAAACAACAACAACAACAACAACAACAACAACAACAACAACAACGAAAGAAGGAAAGAGAGGGAAAGAAAAGGTGCTGCACACAAAATTTTCAGTAGAGTACTCCTGTGCATTTTCCTGCAGCGTAAAGCAATGTTTACTAATGCTGAGCATTTCAGGTAAGATTGCTTTGATCCCATCTTGGATTCATGACTGTGATTCACATTGATAAGCATCATTATAAGGTATACTATGGACCAGACACCTTTGTCATCTGATGTATTTTATAGAAACATTTGCTTTATTAATTAATTTATTTTTGAAACAGAGTTTTGCTCTGTTGCCAAGGCTGGAGTGCAGTAGTGTGATCTTGGTTCACTGCACCCTCCATCTTTTGGGTTCAAGCCATTCTTGTGCCTGAGCCTCCTGAGTGGCTGGGATTACAGATGCCCAACACTGGCTTATGTTTTGTATTTTCAGTAGAGACGGGGTTTCACCATGTTGGTCAGGTTGGTCTCAAACTCTTGACCTCAAGTGATTCATCCACCTCAGCCTCCCAAAGTGCTGGGATTGATTACAGGTGTGAGCCACTGCTCCTGACATAAACTTTTTTTTGTTTTTTTTTTTGAATATTTAGCTAACTTCTTAAAGGAAAGTTGCTACATGCCTTGTATACTACGGCTTCTCATTCCAATATCCTTCCTCCTCCCCCATCATCCAGGTCAAATAAGAGAGTGATCAGCATGTCTTGGTAGTACAGTAGACACAGGTTAAAGAGAACCCTTGCTTGCATCCTCCCAATCAAATCATAGGTACATATCGAGTAGACAGCTAGTTATTTTTTGTTGTTCTTTGTTTTTACTTTTATTTTTTTTAATAGAGATGGAGTCTCCCTATGCTGCCTAAGCTGGTCTCAAACTCCTGGCCTCAAGCAATCCTCCCACCTCAGCCTCCCAGAGTGCTGGGATTACAGCCATGAGCCACCATGTCTAGCAAGAGCTATTTCTCAGAGTGAGAGGGAGTCAGACCATGGTTCTTTCTATTAGATGTTATCTTTTTTTGTTTTTATTGCATTTTAGGTTTAGGGGTACATGTGAAGAATATGCAAGACTGTTGCATAGGTACACACGTGGCAGTGTGATTTGCTGCCTTCCTCCGCTTCACCTATATCTGGCATTTCTCCCCATGCTATCTCTCCCCAGCTCCCCACCCCACCATCCCTCCCCTGTTTTCCCCCAACAGACCCCAGTGTGTGATGCTCCCCTCCCTGCATCCGTGTGTTCTCATTGTTCAACACCCACCTATGAGTGAGAACATGCAGTGTTAGATGTTATCTTAACTGATCTTATCACTAAACGTACCAATTTTGGAGAAATAAGTGGTAGGAGGTATGGATACAAGAGGGAAGTTATAGGCCTCTAATGGTGAGAAGAAGGAAAGAAAAAAATTCTAACTTTTTTTTTGAGATGGAGTCTCACTCTGTCACCCAGGCTGCAGTGTAGTGGCATGATCTGAGCTCACTGCAACCTCTGCCTCCTGGATTTAAGTGATTCAGCTGCCTCAGCCTCCCGACTAGCCAGGATTACAGGCACACATCACTACGCCCAACTAATTTTTGTATTTTTAGTAGAGATGGGATTTCACCACGTTGGCCAGGCCGGTCTCAAACTCCTGACCTCAAGAGATCTGCCCGCCTCGGCCTAACAAAGTGCTGGGATTGCAGGCATGAGCTACTGCACCCAGGCAAAACTTTCTAATTTTTATAGACTTAGAAAAGTTAACTGGCAAAAGGAAAGTAAATAAATCAAAGAAGAAAAAAAAATCACAACTTACCTGGAGTAGAACTGTTTAAGCACGCAGCTCCTGGCCCAGTGACACCTCAGCCTTGGAAGGCTCTGCAAACCCTGCAGCGAGAGTTTTACCTCTGAGAGGATGCTGTGGGGTGGCTTTTAAACCTTTCTTTGTAAAAATAATAAGTAGGGGAGAGCGAGCCTGCCCCATGGTGTTGATTTAATAACAGAAGTCACCTTGCTCCGTGAACAGCTTTCTCATCTACTCTTTTCTCAAACGGAAAGTTTAAGACTAGTGTGTTGGTTGGAGCCAGACACGGTGGCTCACACCTGTAATCCTAGCACTTTGGGAGGCTGAGGCAGGTAGATCACTTGAGGTTAGGAGTTTGAGAATAGCCTGGCTATCAGGCTGAAACCCCATCTCTACTAAAAATACCAAAATTAGCCGGGCGTGGAGGCACGTGCCTATAATCCCAGCTACTCAGATGGCTGAAGCAGGAGAATCACTTGAACCTGGGAGGCGGAAGTTGCAGTGAGCCAAGATCATGCCACTGCACTCTGGCCTAGGCAACAGAGTGAAAAGAAACTCTTTCAAATAACGGAGGCAGAAAAATATATATATATATAGGATCCCCCAAAGGAAAGTGCTCTTTAATCCCCACACTCACCATCAGCACGTTATCATGGTTATCTTGCTAGATGTGATGGTGGTGTTGAGAGTGAGATTGTTTGTGTGTGTGTGTGGGGGGGTGTTACTTCCCAACAATCATGCAGTCATAATAATTTTTCTTTTCTCCAATTTCATATATGAGAAGACTAAAGCCCAGAAAGACTAGATGACTTCCCTCAAAGATTCTCACTCAATAAGCAATAGAACCAGAATTATGTGTCAGCTGTTACTTGTTCCCAAATCCCTTCATCGTTCTATTACTTACTCTCATTCATTTAACAAATATAGGCCGGGCAGGGTGGCTCATGCCTATAATCTGAGCACTTTGGGAGGCCAGGGTGGGATGATCACTTGAGTCCAGGAGTTCAAGACAAGACTAGCCTGGGCAGTGTAGTGGGACCCTATCTCTACAAAAAATACAAAAATTAGCTGGCCATGGTGGCTCACGCTGTGCCAGCTACTTGGGACGCTGAGGTGGGAGGATCACTTGAGCCTGGGAGGTCGATTGATAACACCACTGCATTCCATCCTGGCAACAAAGCTAGACTTTTTCTCAAAAAAAAAAAAAAAAAAAAAAAAAAACCAAAAAACAGTCCCCAGCTTACGGTGGTTTGGTCTGGGACGTTCCAGCTTATGGTGGGTTTAATTGAGACATAACCTCATTGTTAGGTGAGGTGCATCTGTGTGGTTACTCAGTACCAGACACCATATTAGATGCTGGGGACACCAAAATGAAATAACACTACCTTCAGGAAGCCCACAGTTTAGTAAAATATTCCATTTTCCCTGCCTGGCACAAACCTATTTTTGGTCATTGAGACTGCACTCTCACAGTGAAAAACGTCAGTAAGGAAGGCTCATTGTTCGGTTTTGTCTGTTTGTTTTGAGATGGAGTCTTGTTGCCCAGGCTGGAGTGCAGTGGCATGATTTTGGCTCACTGCAACCTCTGCCTTCCCAGTTCAAGTGATTCTTCTGCCTCAGCCTCCTGAGAAGGTGGAATTACAGGCTCCTACCACCATGCCCAGCTAATTTTTGTATTTTTAGTAGAGATGGGGTTTTACCATGTTGGCCAGGATGGTCTGGATCTCTTGACCTCATGATCTGCCTGTCTCGGCCTCCCAAAGTGCTGGGATTACAGGAATGAGCCACCATGCCCAGCTTGCTCTCTGTTTTTTATAGGAAACCAATGGGAAAATACTTGGAAAATACTTGGGAATGTTTATTAGTATTGCTTTAAATACTAAAGTGCTGTACAAATATTAGCTAATTTTGCTGGACGAAAGCAATGTCACCTTCACACACTTGTTTGGGAGCCGTTCCAATTTAGGCTTATCATCTTTGCATCCCATTTTCCCTAGGTTGACCGCCATGCTACAGGTGAAAACAGGAGACCACACAACTGGTCTCCACCTCCTTTTCTTCTGGGTCACTCTCTGTGGCTCTCTGGCTCTGACTGTCCACCTTGTGCCCTGCTAACTTGCCAGCATTCCAGGTCCTAGTCCTGACTTGTAGGGCATGGGTCAAATTTCTTTTTTTCTTTTTTTTAATTTTTTTTTTTTTTTTTTTTTTTTTTTTTGAGATGGAGTACCGCTCTTGTTACCCAGGCTGGAGTGCAATGGCGCGATCTCGGCTCACCGCAACCTCCGCCTCCTGGGTTCAGGCAATTCTCCTGCCTCTGCCTCCTGAGTAGCTGGGATTACCAGCACACGCCACCATGCCCAGCTAATTTTTTGTATTTTTAGTAGAGACGGGGTTTCACCATGCTGACCAGGATGGTCTCGATCTGTTGACCTCGTGATCCACCCGCCTCGGCCTCCCAAAGTGCTGGGATTACAGGCTTGAGCCACCACACCCGGCCGGGTCAAATTTCTTAAAGCTGTGACCAGTGACTCAGTCTACAGTAGGAGAGGAAAGAAAGGTAAGGAACCAGGCCAGGTGCAGTGATTCATGCCTGTAATCCCAGCACTTTGGGAGGCCAAGGCAGATAGATCACTGGAGGTCAGGAGTTTGAGACCAGCCTGGCCAGCATGGTGAAATCCCATCTCTACTAAAAATACAAAACTCAGCTGGGTATGGTGGCATGCACCTGCAATCTGGGCTACTCAGAAAGCTGAGACATTAGAATTGCTTAAATCTGGGAGGTGGAGGTTGCAGTGAATTGAGATTTTGCTACTGCATTTCAGCCTGGGTGAGAGAGCAGCAAGATTCCATCTGAAAAAAGAAGAAAGGAAAGGAGAGGAGAGGGGAGGAGAGGGGAGGAGAGGGGAGGAGAGGGGAGGGGAAGGGCTGGGCCCAAAGGCTCCATAGGGTGCTGAGGGAGAAGAGTCTAGTATTGAGCACTACACAAAGAGAAGATAGAATAAGTTTGCCTAGTGCAGTGGTTATTTGCAAGGACTTTGAAGTCTTACAAACCTCCACTGAAATCTGGTCTCACTACTTTATAGCTGTGTGACTTTCAGCATGTAACTAATCACTCTCTGACTTGCTTTCCAGGGAGGTAATAATAGCAAACCCCTTCCAGGGTGATTCAAATAGCGATGGAATTATCAGAGTAAAATAAATAGCATTATACCATATTTTGGCATTTAATTCAACAAATCTTTGAATAGCTGTGAGTACCTGATGAGATACGGTCCCCATCAACTTAGTGCTGGACATGTCCCATTCCCTAGTCCATATCCACTCTCCACCCTTCCCCTCTGTGCCTGGCTGGTTGACCTCTCTGCATATATCAAAGGATTTGTTGCCATTTGGCTCACAATTGGCTTTGGCCAATTCTAAGTGCCAGCAGAAGAAAGAGGGAGAGAGTGAGAAGGAGGTGACATATTTACTCTCAGATTCACACCTGGAGATGCCACGTCCCTCCCCCTCGAGTTTCCCTAGGGTCAGGAAGCTTCTCCACGGAGCCCTGTCTGTCTCCAGGTTCATAGAGCACTCTCTCCTTCTTTTTCTGGGACATAGGGCTGACAAAAGAAATTCGCTCTTACTGGCTGGGCATAGTGGCTCATGCCTCTAATCCCAGCAATTTGGGAGGGTGAGGATGGTAAATCACAAGGTCAGGAGTTCAAGACCAGCCTGGCGAATATGATGAAAACCCATCTCTACTAAAACTACAAAAATTAGCCTGGCGTGGTAGCGAGTGCCTGTAGTTCCAGCTACTCGGGAGGCTGAGGCAGGAGAATTACTTGAACTCGGGAGGCAGAGGTTGCAGGAAGCCAAGATGGCACCACTGCACTCCATCCTGGGCAACAAGAGGGAAACTCTGTCTCAAAAAAAGAAAAAAGAAATTTGCTCTTACTAGCCCTGGTACTGCCTCTTCTCTTGGGTTCCTTATATGCTGCTCACCACATTATAGACAAGGTTAAACTCTCTTCGAATGATTCCAGTCTGAAGGTGATGTCTCCTCCCAGTACTCTGATGGATACCACTTCCTTCACTTTGCCTTAGATGATGCTTCCACCATGAGAGGGCCAGAGTCCAGTTCTGAGTCCTTTGTCTTCTAGCTGGAGTCTGTTGGTAGGATGACTGAGAACGAAGTTCTTATTAAAATAAATTATCCTGGGAGTGCAGGTCAGCTCCTGGAGGAATGAAAAGGAATATGTGCCAGAATGATATTCACCCCAGGGATGAGCAGACCCTAAGAAAAAAGCTGAGACTGGTGACTAGGGACCGCTTCCATCAATTCTTCTGCCTCCCCAAATCAACCTTCCGTATCTTCCTCCCTGTCTAGATCCCCAGATCCTCCCCCCCAGGACTCCTGAGAGCAGATCTGGGACTACGCTGACTCTAGGGGGCTACAGATGACTAATGAGGAGCAGAACAGATGTTCAACTTCACTAAGAATCTGGGAAAGAGAAACTAACTACGATAATTATTTTAAACAAAAAAGGAATGCTTTCTAAACCAGGGCACATGGTTAGATTCAACATTTTAATGCAGAGACTTCTGTTTCAGCTCAGAATATAGAGGGCTAGAGAGAATATTGCTCCCACCCTTCCGACAAGAGACAAGCTGAACAAGCATTAAAAACACTTCTTGAACTCATCAAAGAACTGAGGCCAGGAGGCTAACCTGAAATCTAAGGAGAAATGGGCAATAACAGAGTGAAAACAGGACCCAAACATTTGCCTGTTTGTTAACTCAGGGTGGATGCCATATAACCTGGTAAGAGGATTCAGTTAAAATCACGTGTGCAAAATATATGCCTATATTATGTGAATGCAATCATTTAGTATGTAACTGTCTCTATAGAGAGACTGATGGATATATACATGCACATAAATGTGTATATATTCACACATGCATATACATGGTGCATAAATATTAACTTAAGGACAATGTAAATTATACCATGCTTAGTTCATTTCACAATGTGGGTTTAATAATTCTCCTTTATCCAGGAGTAGTGGCTCACACCTGTAATCCCAGCACTTTGGGAGGCTAAGCCAGTGGATCACTAGGTCAGCAGATTAAGACCATCCTGGCTAACACAGTGAAACCCTGACTCTGCTAAAAACACAAAAACTTACCCAGGCGTGGTGGGAGGTGCCTGTAGTCCCAGTTACTTGAGAGGCTGAGGCAGGAGAATGGCTTGAACCCAGGAGGCAGAGGTTGCAATGAGCTGCACTGCACTCCAGCCTGGGCAACAGAGCGAGACTCTGTCTCAAAAAAATAGGAAAAAAAAATTAATTCGCCTTTAGTCCTTTGTTACATTTACTATTTTTAATTTTTAAATACTTCAAACTTACATAAAATTACAGGCAGTAAGACAAACATCCAAAGAGCACCTGCTCCCCAGATTCAATAAATGCTAACACATGCAACCTCACACATTTGCTTCCCTTTCTCGGGTTAGGCAGATCCAGGAACTTGATGCTCACTAGCCTTCCAGGGACCCAGGACAATGCCCGATTGTCTTTGCTGTCTATATCCACGTCACTATGCCTGGAACATCATCACCCATATTCTCCCTCGCTTCAGCAATCCATCCCCTTCCTCTCCAAAGGGAAGCCAGCATGGTGAAAGACAACATCAGAGTTCGTTTTTGCTTCACTCAGAGCTGTAGAGGTCTTGTTTTTGTTTGTGTGGAAGAAAAAAATCTGCTTTAAATCTCAGAATTGAAATAGAAATTGGCCTGTAACCAGTCTAAAATTGTGTGTACCCTGTCACACCAAGGCCTTAATAACAAAAGCTCTGTTCTTTGAGGCCCTGATATGTACTAGCCCATTTGTTGTATTATTATGTATTTGTCTTCCCAGGAACACTGTGAGACTCTAGGGTGAGCTTGCATTTACAGACAGGAACTGAAGGGCTAGAAAGGTTACACTCACCCAGGTGCAACTGCCCAGTATGTCAAAGAGTAGTCATTCTAAAACCTGCATTTTAAAAAAAGATAAAGTTACGGACTGTCTTTTATTTTGCAATATCTAGTTTAGTTCCCTATAGGCCTTTTCTACATTCCAGATAACTGAGGTTGAGAGGTATCTGACGTCCAAATTAGTGGGGAAAAGTGGGACTACATTACTTAAATGAATGTCTTTTTACAGCAAGGTCTTTAATTCCTGGATGTAATTTTCATTTTATTTTTTAATTTAGACACAGGAAGGGTATAGCAGACCTTCTTTACTATCAATAACTCTCTTAGGTCAGTGCCTTCAAAGCAGCACCTGACACTGACTTTGAATGCATGTCATTCCCTGCGGAGGGCTCTCAGGTGGGGAGGATATGCAGCAGGTGGCATGGGAAGGCGGCTAAGCTGGATGTGATCTCAGCTGGAGTCTAGCACGAGCCTCATTGCACTGGGAGCTCTGGAGCATGAAATACACCTACCAAGTTTACTCCCTCTTTAAAACAAGGGGGCTAGCCTCAGTAGATGGTGAGACCACCTTCCCACAGCGGCTGGGGAGCCTGTGCAGGAGCCAGCTAAAGGAAATCTGGAGAGGGAACCCACATCCCAGCTCCACTGTCCTCAAATGTTTGAAGGATTGATTGATGAGGGCTATCAACAGCTATTTGCATTACTATAGAAAGACACGAATAATGAAAAGGTTTGAATTGGCACCATAGAAAACTCATTATCATTTAGATAATCAGACACACTGAACCAGGAGATTGGGAGGTAGGAAGGCTGGTCTTAAATGGTTAATTTCTTCCAGCACATGCAAAACCATTAAAGTGAGAGTGAGTTTGGTTGATGGCTGACTACCTTCAGGACCTTCTGCTGTTCTTTCTGATGATGTCTTCATTGAGGCCCCACTGCTAGCCTTGAGATTGTTGATTTCAAGGCACTTTCAAGACAAAACTAAAAATTCCATTTTCTTTCTGCAGGAGATGACTGTGTGCTCCCTTTCAGCTGGCTCAGAGGGAGCATTCAAAATACACTGCTGAAAGTAAATGGAATTTTTCAGCTATTTAAATTGCAATTCACCCCGGAAAACTCCATTTTATCAAAACTCCTGGTTAATACTGTTTTCTATGCTCAGGTGTTCTCCCCAAACACACAGGCAGGGAACGCAGGAGCCCACGAGGAGACTAATTCAGAGCAAAATCCCTTAAAGAGGCCTCGGGTACTAATGTCCTCAACGTGTGCCTTGCAACAAACAAAACACAGGAAGGACTGACGTTTAACCTGGCCAGCAGGTGTGGGGACAGAACAGAGGCCATCCTACTTAGAAGAATGACCATGCTTCTTACCAGCCGTGTCTCCATGAGCAAGTCATTGCCCCCTCGCTCCCCAGAGTGTGAGCAGATCCTGTGAATATAAGATGGTCATTCTCATGATTAAGTTACGTTATATAAGACTTGATTTAGGCCAGGTGCGGTGGCTCGTGCCTGTAATCCCAGCACTTTGGGAAGCTGAGGCTTCACAAGGTCAGGAGTTTGAGACTAGCCTGACCAACATGGTGAAAACCCATCTCTACTAAAAATACAAAAATTCACTGGGCATGGTGGTATGTGCCTATAATCCCTGCTACTCAGGAGGTTAAGGCAGGAGAATTACTTGAACCTGGGAGGCGGAGGTTGCAGTGAGCCAATATCGTGCCACTGCACTCCAGCCTGGGCAACAGAGTTTGACTCTGTGTCAAAAAAAAAAAAAAAAAAAAAAAAACTCAATTTAGGAATGAATTAATGACATTCATAATTCATAGTGACCTGGATGAGACTGGAGATTATTATTCTAAGTGAAGTAACTCAGGAGTAGAAAACCAAACATTGTATGTTCTCACTCATAAGTGGGATCTAAACTAAGCTATGAGGATGCAAAGGCATAAGAATGACACAATGGACTTTGGAGACTCAGGGGGAAAGGGTAAGAAGGGGTGAGGGATGAAAGACTCAAATTGGGTGCAGTGTACACTGCTCAGGTGATGGGTGCACCAAAATCTCACAAATCACCACAGAAGAACTTACTCATGTAACCAAACACCACCTGTTTCCCAATAACCTAAGGAAATAAAAAATTAAAAAAAAAAAAAAAAAAAAAAAAGAATCAGCCAGGCCTGGTGGCTCATGCCTATAATCCCAGCACTTTGGGAGGCCGAGGCAGGTGGATCACCTGAGGATCAGGAGTTTGAGACCAGCTCGACCAAGATGGTGAAATCCCATCTCTACTAAAAATACAAAAATTAGCTGGGTGTGGTGGCTTGAGCCTGTAATCTCAGTTTCCCAGGAGGCTGGGGCGGAAGAATCGCTTGAACCCGGAAGGTGGAGGTTTCAGAGAGCCTAGGTCAGGCTATCACACTCCAGCCTGGGCAACAAGAGCAAAACTCCTTCCCCCAAAACAAAACGAAAGAAAAAGATAGATTTTATCAGACTACAGAGAGATTCTTCCTGCTCACTTTGAAGAAATTAGCTGCCACGTCATAGATCTGAAGGGAGGCCTCTAGGAGCTGAGATTAACAGCCATTAGCAGCAGGAAAACAAGGGCCTCAGTCTTACCACTGCAAGGAGGTGAATTCTGCCAACAACCTAATTGAATATGAAAGGAGACTCCTGGGCTCTAGAAGAAAACACAATTCAAATAAAATATTGGTTTAATCCTTGTAAGACCAGGAGCAGAAAAACCAGTTACTCTGCATCCAGATTTTTGACCTACGCAAAATGAGATAATAAATAGATTAAATCAGTTATCATAAATGTTCAAAAAACTAAAAGAAACTAGATGTAAAGAATTAAAGTATGAAAACAGCCTGTAACCAAATAAAGATTATCAATAAAAAACAGAAAATAGTTGTAAAAGAACCAACTAAAAATCCTGGGAGTTGGAACAATAACTGGAATGAAAAATTAACTGGAGAGGCTCAACTGCAGAGTTGAGCAGACAGAAGAATCAGTGAACTCAAAGACAAGTCCACTCAGATTACTCATTATATTATAAAAAGCAAGAAGAATAAAGAATAAGTGAAAATAAACAAAGCTCAAAGACACCATTCTATGAGATCTTCATTACCTTGATATCAAAACCAGACAAAGACATCGTAACAAAATAAAAAAAACCAGATCACTATCTTATATGAATAGAGATGAATACTTTTTAAAAGAGCATTAATAAAATGAATCCACTAACATATCAAAAGGATCATACACTATGAGCAAGTGTATATGCCAGTAATGCAAGGCTGGTTTAACATACAAAAATCAATTGATGTAGAAAAGCAGGTTAATAAACTATAAAGTTTGAGAACCACATAATCATGTCAAAAACAAAAAATATCTTATAAAATCCAACATCCTTTGATAATAAGAACACTAAAAATGTTAAGAATATAAAGGTATTGGCCGGGTGCAATGGCTCACGCTTGTAATCCTAACACTTCGGGAGGCCAAGGTGGGTGGATCACCTGAGGTCAGAAGTTTGAGACCTGCCTGGCCAGGATGGTGAAACCCTGCCTCTTACCAAAAAAACACAAAAAATTACTCGGGCCTGGTGGCGGTCACTTGTAATCCCAGCTACTTGGGAGGCTGAGGCACGAGAATCACTTGAAACTGGGGGACAGAGGTATCTATGAAAACCCACAATTCTTATCTTAATAATGAAAAACAGAAAGTTCTTTCTCTAAGATCTGGAACAAGACAAGATGTCTACTTTTTTTTTTTTTTTTTTTTGAGACAGTGTCTTGTTCTGTCACCCAGGCTAGAGTGTAGTGGCACAATCATAACTCACGGTGTAACATCAAAACATCAACTTCTTTCTTGATTTCAAGTGATCCTCCTGCATCAGCCTCCCTAGTAGCTAAGACCACAGGCCATGCCACCACACCTGGTTAATTTTTTTTTTTTTTTTTTTTTTTTTAGACAGTCTTGCTCTGTTCCCAGGCAGGAGTACAGTGGCACAATTATGGCTCACTGCAACCTCCACCTCCCAGGTTCAAACAATTCTCGTGCCTCAGCCACTTGAGTAGCAGGGATTACAGGCATGTGCCACCATGTCTGGCCAATTTTTGAATTTTTAGTAGAGATGAGTTTTTGTCATGTTGGCCAGGCTGGTCTCGAACTCCTGGCCTCAAGTGATCCACCCGCCTTGGATTCCCACAGTGCTGGGATTATAGGCATGAGCCACTGTGCCCAGCCTTATTTTGGGGGTTTTGTTGTTGTTGTTGTTCTTTTGTTTTGTAGAGATGAAGTCTCCCTATGTTGCTCAGGCTGGTCTTAAACTCCTGGGCTCAAGTGATCCTCTTGCCTTGGCTTCCAAAAACATTGAGATTACAAGTGTGAGCCACCAAGCCTGGCCAATCCATGCTTGAAACTTATATGCAATATTGTGCTGAAAGTTCTTGCCAGTGGCCAGATGCAGTGGCCCACGCCTTAATCCCAGCACTTTGGGAGGCCAAGGTGGGCGGATCACCTGAGGTCAGGAATTTGAGACCAGTCTGGCCAACGTGGTGAAACCCTGTCTCTACTAAAAATAGAAAAATTAGCCAAGCATGGTTTTGTGCTCCTGTAGTCCCAGCTACTTGGGAGACAAGTGTGAGAATCACTTGAATCTGGGAGGTGGCAGTTGTAGTGAGTTATAATCATGCTACCTCATGTTGCCGCATGGGCAACAGAGTGAGACTCCATCTAAATAAAAAAGTTTTTGCCAGATCAATTTAAAAAAAAGAAAGAAAGAAAGAAAGAGAGAGGAAAGAAAAAAAGAAAGAGGAAAAAAAAGAGAGAAAGAAAAAAGAAAAAGAAAGAATGAAAAAGAAAGGAAGGAAGAAGGGAGCACCCAGTTTAAATGGAAAAAGTAAAACTATCTCTATTAACAGAAAAAATAATCTTGTTTGTAGAAAGTCCTAAAAGACCAACTTAAAAATATATTAGAACTAGTAAATGAGTTCAGCAAGATTGCAAGATATAAAATCAGCAAACAGAAATCAAATATATTTCTATACACTTAAAATGAACTCTCTGAAGATGAAATTAAGAAAACAATTCCCGCCGGCGCGGTGGCTCAAGCCTGTAATCCCAGCACTTTGGGAGGCCGAGGCGGGTGGATCACGAGGTCAAGAGATCGAGGCCATCCTGGTCAACATGGTGAAACACTGTCTCTACTAAAAATACAAAAAATTAGCTAGGCATGGTGGCATGTGCCTGTAATCCCAGCTACTCAGGAGGCTGAGGCAGGAGAATTGCCTGAACCCAGGAGGTGGAGGTTGCGGTGAGCCGAGATCGTGCCATTGCACTCCAGCCTGGGTAACAAGAGCGAAACTCTGTCTCAAAAAAAAAAAAAAAAAAAAGAGAAAACAATTCCCTTTATAATAGCATCAAAAAGAAAAAAACACTTATGAATATACTTAACAAAATAAATACAAGACTTTTACAGTGAAAATTAAAAACACCAGTGAAAGGAAATAATTAGTAAATGGAAAGATATACCATGTATATGGATTGGCAGGCTTAATACTGCTAAGATGGCAATATTTTTTAATTTAATCTGCAAATTCAATGCAATCCCTGTCAAAACTTAGCTGGACTTTTTTTGTGGAAATTGACAAACCAATTCTAAAATTTATATAAAAATGCAAGAGTCACAGAATAGCCAATACAATTTAAAAAGCAAGAACACAATTTCTGATTTCAAAACTTAATGAAACTACAGAAATCAAGACAGTGAGACACTGGCATGAGGATAGACATATAGATCAATGTAATACAATTAGGATTCCAGAGATAAACCCAAATATTTAAAGTCAACTGAACTTTGACAAGAGTACCAAGACCTTTTAGTGAGGAAAGAATAACGTTTTCAGCTATTGGAACAACTGGATATCCACATACAAAAGAATAAAACTGGACCCCTACTTAATACCATATAAAAGAGTCAACTCAAAAGTATACAAAAATCTACACATAGGGTCCAAAATTCTACAACTCTTAGAAGAAAACTTAGGAGTAAGTCTTCATGGCCTTCGATTAGGCAATCAATTCTTAGATATGACACTGAAAACATGAAAGATAAAATAAAAAATAAACTAGATTGCATCAAACTTTAAAAATATTGTGCATCAAAGAATACCATCAAATGGTAGCATTTTTTATAACTGCCAAAATATAGAGGCAACTAAAGTATTCATCAACTGACAGATAAACAAAATGTGGTATATCCATACAATGGACGTCTTAATAAGTCATGAATTGTACTCTTAGAAAAATAAACGTTATGATATATCAGTTATATCTCGATAAAGCTGCTACTTAAAAAGAAAAAGAAAACAATACAAAGCCCATAGATGTAAAAGGCTTATTCCATTCCTGCCAAAGTTTACCTTCCATTATTATCAGTCACTTGTACCTAGTGAGAATTTGCATAAAGAGCCCATTGAGTACAGGTGCAAGAGAAGACAGGGTGCTCTAAAGGAGAAAAATGTTAGATTGCTAACTTCAAGGTTTGCTCTAGGAAGTTAAAACCCGCTTCTGACAATGGAAAACTAAGCTAACAACAGCAGCAGTCCCCAGAACTACGTGCCCTAAGAGGCCTGAACAACACTGGGGAAACATTTATCGAAAGCCTATTACGTGATGGTCGTATTACTAATCATTTGACTTCAGGAGAATTCTTGAACATCCTACCTAAGGCCTACGTGGCTTACTTAGGATACAAAATGCCACTTCCGGCTTTACTAATTTTCCTTAACTTTACATGGTTTATAACTTGTTTACTTTGTGCCAGACATGTGCCTTGCTACTCAGTCTCTTCCCAAATCTAGTAGTATTCCTGGACGTGCCTTCCAGATGGAGAAACAGATCAATCTCCTGCCCAAGGTCATAGAGGCAATCTCTAGACTTGAACCTAAATTACATAACTAAAATAGATGCTTTTCCCCACTGCTGCCTCTGCTTCTTGTCATTATTTTGGGGTTTCCATTGCTACTACAGAGAGATGCATGATAGTAAGCACAGCCTTCTGGTGAGATGTTCCCTCATATTTTGGTTCAATTTCTAAAACAAAAGTTGGGTGGCCCAGTCCACCTGTGAGTATCTCCCAGGAAAAGGGATGAATCTGAGGATGAGTCTATTTTCTTTGATCGTCATCAGCTACTGCTGGGCAACAAATCACTCCACAGATCCAGTGGCTTGAAACAATAAACATTTATCTCTCACCTGCATCTGAGAGTCAGCTGCAATTTGCTGGGCTTGAGTAGACTTTAGACTCCGGTATGTATATTGAGCTTACGTCTGTGCTATATGCCTCCATCTTCTCCCGGGACCAGCAGCTGCCCAGTGTATGCACTTCTCATGTAGGATTATGAAAGAGAAAGATGCCAGCCAAAGAGTGAGGGCACATTTAGGTCTCACATCACATGTATTAACATTCTCTTGGCTAAAATATGTAATTTAAATAAGCCAATGATAATGGGGTCGGGAAAGATACTCAGCCCACACTACGGTGCGCTGCGAGTTCACAGGATGGCAGAGAGAAGAGAATAGAGAACAATAATCAAATCAACCACAGTCACTTAGGACAACATGAAGCTACGTAAGACTGGGGCAAAGACAGGAAAACTAAGGCTCCACTGGCCACATCCAGCCACTGTTTATTTTTTCAAATAATGCTTTATTGGAAAACAATCATGATCACTTGTGTATCTATTATCTTCAGCTGTTCTTATACTCTAATATCAGAGTTCAGTTGTTGCAGAAGAAAATGATCACACCAACTACAAACCCTAAAATAGCAATTGTACCTTTTCAGAAAATGTTTGCTAACCCTTGTGCTAGGATATACAGTCATTTGTGAGGTATTTTTAAATTAAATAAAACAAAAAATAACAAACTCATTTTTCTTCTGAGTGCCTATGTGTTAGTTCAGGCTACTATAACAAAATACCATTCACTGGATAATTTGTAAACAACTGAAATTTGTTGCTGACAATTCTAGATGCTGGGAAGTCTAAGATCGAGAGATCTGGTGTCTGGTGAGGGCACATAGATATTTGTCATAGATGATCCTCCACGTGATCTCGCGTGGTGTAAAAGGAAGCAAGCTCCCACAAACCTCTTCTATATGGGAGGGCTCCATTCATGAGGGCTCCATTCTCATGAACTTCCAAAGGCCCCACTTCTTAATACTATTGCATTTGGGGTTAGGTATCAACATACGAATTTTAGGGAGATTCCAACATTTAGATCATAGTCTACTATGCCCCTAAACTCTTACAAACCAAGAAGCAGTAAAACACATACTTAGTCTCTACGTGACCTTAGATGAATTATGTGTATTCTCTGAGCCTCAGGGTCTGTACTAGTTCGTTCTCACACTGCTGTAAAGATCTACCTGAGACTGGATAATTTATGAAGAAAAGAGGTTTCACTGACTCACAGTTCCAGAGGCTGTACAGAAAGCATGGCTGGGAGGCCCTGGAAACTTACACTCATAGTGGAACGTGAGGAGAAGCAAGGACATCTTACCATGGCGGAGCAGGAGAGAGAGAGGGAGAAAGAGTGCAAGCCAAAGTGTTACACTTTTAGTCAACCAGATCTCGTGCTAACTCACTAGCACACAAGAAGAGCAAGGGGGAAATTCGCCCCCATGATTCATTCACCTCTCATTAGCTCCCTTCCACCTAACACTGGGAATTACAATTCGACATGAGATTTGGGCGGGGATGCAGAGCCAAACCATATCCGTGTTCTCATCTCTAGAATGGGAAGAATTACAATATTATCTGCTTCACTGGGTTGTTGTGAAGATTGGATGAAATAATCTATTATACATTGTTAGGTGTTAAATTGCTTCCTCCAGAAAATATATATTGAAGTCCTAATCCCCAGTATCTCAGGATGTGACCTTAATTTGGAAACAGGACCATTGCAGAGGTAATTAGTTAAGATGAGACGCTACTAAAGTATGGTGAGCTCTTACTCCAACATGACGTCCTTACAGAAGGCAGCCATATGAAGACAGACATGCAGGGGGAATGCTATGTGATGATGGAGGCAAATATTGCAGTGATGCTCCCACAAGCCAAGGAACACCTGGGGCTACCAGAAGCTAGGAAAAGACAGGGAGGGATTCTGCCCCAGAGGCTTTGAAGACAGTACAGCCCTGACAACACTTTGCTTTTGGATTTATAGCCTCCAAAATTGTAGACAATAAATTACTGTTGTTGAGCCACTCACTCTGTGGTATTTCGTCATGACAGCCCTAGGAAATTAATGTTCATTTGAAGATCTAAGAATAATACCTACAATAACTCCACAACTCCTGTTAGAAATTATTCTAGATATTTTGGCCATGCACAGTGGCTCACACCTGTAATTCCAGCACTTTGGGAAGCTGAGGCAGGTGGATCAATTGAACTCAGGAATTTGAGAACAGCCTAGGCAACAAAGTGAGACCCTGTTTCTACAAAAAATACAAAAAAATTATCGAGGCATGGTGGCATGTGCCTGCAGTACCAGCTATTCAGGAGGCTGAGGTAGGAAGATCACTTGAGCCCAGGCAGTAGAGGCTGCAATGAGCTGAGATTGTGCCACTAAACTGTAGTCTGTGTGACAGTGAGAGAGACCCTGTCTTAAAAAAAAAAAAAAAAAAAAAGAAAAAGAAAGAAAGAAAGAAAAGAAACGAAATTTTTTACCTTGTTTCTGCTACTCTTTATAATAATTTTATTATGTAGGTTTTTAGTCTACTCTAGCTGTCATTGACAAAATACCATAGACTGGGCAACTCAAACAACAGATCCTTATTTTTTCACCGTTTTGGAAGCTGGACGTCCACATTGAGTGTGCCAGCACGATTAGCTCCTGGTGAGAAAAATAATAAAGGGGTGATGGTATTAGAAAAATAAGATTTCTATAGATGTGAGGAGTTCTTTGGGGAGTTTTCATGCACTACTGTGTATACTCCATAAAGACAGTGGTATCATGGGCTCTGGAATCAGGTAGCCTAAATTCAATTTTAGCCTCTGCCATTCATTAACTCTGGGACATTGGGCAAGTTACTTAACTATTTGTAGTTTAAATATCCTTATCTGAAAAATGGATGATTCCTAACTGGTTGGAGTAGTTGTCACTTTTAAAATGACAAAATATATGTAAAGAAGATCCTAGACTATCTGGAACAAAGGGGACATGAAACAAAAGTTAAAACTGCAAAGATAAATACACAAATATATTGAAGGTAGCCATAATTGTTAGAAGAGATTCAGACAACTTCAATATTCAACAATAAGTTAAATTAGGATTCATTCATACTAAGAAATGCTGTGCAAGCATAAAACTAAGATAAAAGCATATTACCTTCCTGGGTTCCTTGTCTACTCTGTGACTTTAGGCAAATGACTGAATATTTTGAGGCCTCAATTTCCACATATGAAAAATGTTAATAAACGCAATACCTATTTCAAAGGGTCATCATAAGGATTAAATAATATATAGTCCATACAAGAGGCTTAAAATATTCCCAGGCACATAGCACACACATGATCAACACTAGCAATTATTACATTATGATTGCATTTGTATGGAAGGAAAGAAGGCTAATTGGCTAATTTCTGGAAAGAGATATAAGAATCTGCTCACTAATTGTTGTCTCTGGGGAGTGAGAATGAGAGACAGGAGGGAGAAGGGCTTCTCCTTTTACTTTACCCCTCCTGTGCCATTAGAAACAAACCAATCCCTAAATTATTAGCTGTCTCTTATTGGTGCTTTGCTTCACATAATGAAGAGTAGCTGGGCACTTTCTTCTACTTCCAGGCAGGGTTGCTCCTCAGTCGGACATGTGGGTACAGCTGCTAAAAGATTTCCATACAGGTTGGTAAATAAGCGAATCCTTGTCCTCCATGATTCTGCAAGGTAAGGGTTAACTCCTTGCATGCTGGAAGCCTCTGAGATGCCGATTCATAGTGACCCTGTTTGGTTTGTTCCCTGTGCCTGTAGTCTAGATCAGTAAATATTTTGCCTTTCAATCCTGGTGCCAGGCACTGACCTTAGAGCTGTACACCCATTGTATCTTACTTTAAACAATTCTTCAAGGTACTCATTCTTATTTTCCAAATGGTGAAACAGAGGTTATTTATTACTTCTTATTTCCGATAATACAGAACTCATGCAAGGATGCTGTCTGGCCCTTAAGGCTATGTTCCCTTCGCTGTGTATCTTTGCTTTCATTGACTCACATTTTCTTTCTAAAAATGTTTGTATGCTCTGCTTCAAAAAGTTACTTTCAAAACGTTTTTTTCTTTCTTTCTTTTTTTCTTTTTTTCTTTTTTTTTTTTTAAACCAGCTTTGTAGTTCTAACTTCTCTGGACTGGTTTAATAGTTACAAGAGAAGAACAGAGTTACCAACTGTGTGAATAATTAACAAGTTGAGTTTGATCTCTGGGCTGAAACTGACCATTGAACTTGACTATTTGCCCTTAACAAAAAGGCAAGGAAAATTTCTCCGTATAGACAATGCCTATAGAGGCAAAGAAGTCAAGCAGACTTATTCTAAACTTGCTCTGTTCCTCCTTCGACAAATCAAATTCCCCCTGACCAAGGGTACAAGGCCTGAACCAGTCCTGGAGACAAGGACCCTGACTCCAGGGAGACTGGAAGTGGTTTTGGAAACTGTGCAGCTTCAGGTTTAAGTTGTTACTGGCTGGATGACCTTGCGCAGGGTTACATAATTCCCTCTTTCATTTACTTTGTCCTTTGTAAATGGGGGTGACGATGTTTATAGGCACTAAGCTAATATCCAGCAAGGATATTAACATTTTCCAGCAGTTATCAACCAATCAAAGGCTGTACACAGAACTCCAGCAGGGCGCTGAGGCCTCAGCTTTGTAGGCATGTAGCAGTTGGTTATACTGTGGAGATAACCACAGGTGTCCCAGGGAAGAGGCCAAGTGGCCAGAAAGATGGGGGTGCTGTCGTGATGAGAGGTGAGTTTCAGGGAAGCTGCTATTTACCAACTGATGTGGAAGTGTCCCAAGAGTCTAACGACTAGTACAGCTGTGCAAGTGATTATGAGCCAGATATGGGTCCTTTGCAAGTGAGAGTATATTTCTAGGGGAGTTTACTCTGGGTTGGGTGCCATCTATCAAATAGTAAGAAGCCATCACAATTAGGTGAGTTAATTAATTGGAATGTACATTGACACATAGCATGTGGAAGAATCTCACCACGTGCCCATCTTTTCTCGTACCATTCTTATTTTTGTTTTTTTGTTTTGTTTTGTTTTTTGTTTTTTTTTGAGACAGAGTCTTGGTCCATTGCCCAGGCTGGAGAGCAGTGGAACAATCTCAGCACACTGCAATCTCCGCCTTCTGGGTTCAAGTGATTCTCCTGCCTCAGCCTCCCAAGTAGCTGAGATTACAGGTGCCTGCCACCACGTCCAGCTAATTTCCTGTATTTTTAGTAGAGATGGGGTTCCAATATGTTGGCCAGGCTGGTCTCAAACTTTTGACCTCAGGTGATCCACCCACTCTGGCCTCCTAAAGTGATGGGATTACAAGCATGAACTGCCACACCTGGTCTATAATTTCTTAAGTGTACTGAGAACCTTGACACAGTCATTTTCTGTCAGTTGACTATTTCGGCCATTTGCAAATAAATTGGAAATGATGGGACATCCACAACAGTTGCCAAATCCTTACAATGAAACTCTGAACATTAGAGTTAGCAAATTTAGCAAGTGAAAATAAAAGATGCAATATCTGGGACATACTTGTACTAAAAAAAATGTATTCATTGCTTATCTGAAATTCAAATTTTACTGGGTGTCCTGTATTTTATCTGGCGATCCTAACTTAACTCTGTAAGAAAATCTTTTGGGGCAGTGCTTCTCAAACTTCAGCTGCATCAGGAATACCTGGAGCGCTTCTTAAATCAGATGGCTGGGCCCTACCCCCAGAGTTTGTGATTCGGGAAGGCTGCCGCGGGCCTGAGAATTTGCTTTCCTAACAAGTTCTCAGATGATGTTGCTATTGCTGGCACAGGACCCACATTTTGAGAACAATTGTCTTAGGAAACAGGCAAGGAATTAATTTCATATGCGCTTAGCGAATTTCATGACCTCTCTGTGCTTCCATTACCTTAACTACAAGATAGAGAGATTAATAATAAATACCTCGACCTACTTCTTAGGGTTTCCTGCAGGATTAAATGAGTTTACATATAGAAACTGCTTGCAATAGGGCCTAGCACTTTCATGTGCTATATAAGTAGAAACTTATTATCGTCAATACCATTATGACTCCCTCCTGCCTTCAAATTAAAAAGCTGAAAAAATTCTGCTTTTCATTGATCGTAATCATGACCATCCAAAGTTGTTCAAAACATATTAAAATGATGCAAAGAAGTTTAAGAAAACAGGAAGCATTACATGTTAAAATATTTAATAAAAAATGGTAAAAGATAACGGTGTAGCTGCTGTGAAGAAGAGTTTGGCAGTTCTTCAAAAAGCTACTGTAGAATTAACACGTGATCCAGCAATTTCACTTTTAAATATATTCCCAAAATAGTTGAAAACAGGAACTCTTGCATACCAATGTTCATAGCATGATTCCCAACAGCCAAAATGTGTAAAGAACTCAAATGTCCATGAACAAATGAATATACAAGCAAAATATAGTATATACAAACAATGGAATATTATTCAGCCATAGAAAGGAATGAAATACTGGCAGGGCATGGTGGCTCACGCCTGTAATCCCAGCAGTTTGGGAGGCTGAGGTGGGCAGATCACTTGAGGTCAGGAACTCAAGACCAGCCTGGGCAACATGCTGAAACCCTGTCTCTAATAAAATGCAAAAAATTAGCTGGGCATGGTGGTAGAAGCCTGTCATCCCAGCTACTCAGAAGACTGAGGCAGGGGAATCACTTGAACCTGGGAGACGGAGGCTGCAGTGAGCTGAGGTCATACCACTGCACCCCAGCCTGGGTGACAGAGTGAGACTCTGTCTCCAAAAAAAAAAAAAAAAAAAAAAAAAAAAAAAAAAGGAAAAAGCAAAGAAATACTGATACATGCTACAATTTGAATAAACCTTGAAAACATTATGTTAAATAAAAGCAGCCAGGACTCTCATCATCCTACCTCCCTCTGGTAAAGAGGCTTGAGATTACATTGGGTACTCCCGGATAATTTAGGCTGATCTCTCCATTTCAAGATCCTTAGCTTAATTATACAAGCAAAGTCCCTTTTGCCATGAAAGGTAACATATTCACAGATTCCAGGGATTCAAATGTGGAGGTCTTTTGGCAGAGGGGATAGTATTCTGCCTACCAAATCATCTCACCACAGGATTGGAAAAATTGGCCCTGGAATCTCAGTCTCATCACTTAGTAGCTGTGCCACCCTGCTTACCTTACTTCCCCAGCAGCGCTCTTCAAATGGGCATATATGCGGCCTCACAGGGCTATTGTGAGAAAAATGAGAATGAGTCAGTAGGAGCTGGCACCAAGAGAGCCCTCAATGAATAGTCAGCATTATTATTATTTCATAAGCCCTCTGCTTTTTCCAGCAGGAGTACTATAAGGTTTAGATGCATGAAAAATTCTTGGGTGAAATGCTAAGTTCTATTCAGATGTTGGTTATCATATTTTCTTGAAACAAGCGATCTACACACTTCCTTTATTTCTCATTTCATTCCAGGTCATTTGGGGATGAAGAGGTGGGTAATGCTAGCCAAGCAGTCTGCCTTGCAGTCTGTACTCTTAGCATCACACATAACTGCGTCTGGAAATAGAATATGCACTGTCACCTTTTGATATTTTATTTTAAAAGGGAAAACTAGGAAGCTCCTGATTAAAAAACGATGTGAGAAAATGTTCTATGATCAGAATTAGCAGAGCATATAAATGTGCTGAGCTATGTAACAACATCTCAGAGTGTAAAAAACAAGAATCTCTTTATTCATTCAGAAATATTTATTGAGCCCTTATTATTGTCCAAGTCCTATCTTAAGCACTAGGTACACAGTGGTGCTCAAAGCAATTGAGGTCTTTGCCCTTATTCTAGTGGAAAGAGACGTACAATAGAGGGTTACAAATCTGTGGGGCTGGGTGCAGTGGCTCATGCCTGTAATCCCAGCACTTTGGAAGGTCAAGGTGGGCTGATCACTTGAGGTCAAGAGTTTGAGACCAGCCTGGTCAACGTAGTGAAACTGTGTCTTTACTAAAAATACAAAAATTAGCCAGCATGGTAGCAGGCACCTGTAATCCCAGCAACGAAAAAGAGTGAGGCATGAGAATCACTTGCGCCTGGGAGGCAGAGGTTGCAATGAGCCTAGGTTGCGCCACTGCACTCCAGCCTGGGCAACAGAGTGAGCCTCCATCTCAAAAAAATAAATTAATAAAATAAATAAATAGTTTCCAAAAAATGATGGGAATAGGCAATTATAATTTTAGAAAATTGTCATAAAGGAAATACATAGGGCATTGTGGCAGAATAGCAAATTAGGATAGCATTTTTGCTGAGACATGAAAAACGGAAAGGAGGCCAGTGACTCTGCCATCCAGGAAGGAACCTGTGCACGCTTCAGGACTCCTCTTATTTGGAAACCTTAAATCTTGAATTAGTAAGTTGCAAAATCAGTGTAATGGGTAATAACACGTTTTCTCCCTAAATGAAAGAGTGGAGTAAGTCAGAATAGATGATATTAGGGCACATCATCATACAGGTGGGAATTGTTTGGTTAAATTTTAGTGTCGGATACATACGTAAACACACACGTATGTGGGCATTGAGTCATGATGCACAGTGTATTTCTTAGGCAGGTGAATAGTCAGAAAGTCTGAATAATACTGTTCTAATGCAAAAAAGACCTTGATGTGTTTAGGAAAATAAGCATAGACATGTCTGCTGGAATATACTCTGCAAGAGGGATTGATAAGAAGTGAGCTTAGCAACATAAATAGAGGCCAGATGGTGCAGGCCAACAGGAAATGGTAAAGACCTTACATTTCATTCTAAATGCTATTGGAAGCCACTGAGGATATAAATCTGTATCTCCTAATTTATATTTTTACAAGAAAGATAATTTTGGATACTCTTCACCATTACCTTTCTATTAAGTTCATAGATTGAACTTTAGAATTCACTGAGTGGAGCCAGGTACAGTGGCTCACGCCTGTAATGCCAACGCATCGGGAGGTCAAGGCAGACAGATCATTTGAGTTCAGGGGTTCAAAACCTGGCCAACATGGTGAAACCTCATCTACTAAAAATACAAAAATTAGCCACGCATGGAGATGCATGCCTGTAATCCCAGCTACTCGGGAGGCTGAGGCAGGAGAATCACTTGAACCCAGGAGGCAGAGCTTATAGTAAGCCAAGATCGCACCACTGCACTCCAGCCCAGGCAACAAAGTGACACTCTGTCTCAAACAAAAAAGAAAATAAATTCACTGAGTGAATCCAGCAACCGAGTGCTTGGGACAGAATTCAAATGTTTGCCGTAAAAGAAAACTGGTGGCCCACTGATTTGAATTTTCGAATTTCTGGCAGAATAAATAAGACTCATTCAGGTTGTAAAAAGTAAAATACTAATAGAAACTTAAACTATATACTTTTTTTTTTTTTGCCTATTAATAGGCAAATATTTTCAAGCACTAGAGTATGTTATTAGCATTATTGAAAATTGGCACCATCTTTCACAGAGGACCATATGGTTGTTCCTATCAAAATTTGAATTGTGCATGACCTTCATTTAGAAATTTCACTTCAGAGATTATATCCTTCAGAAATACTCACATATATGCCAAGAACATTTGTAGCAAGATATTTGTGGTATCATTTGTAATCAGGAAACGTTGGAGATGGCTTAAATGGGCATTAATGAGACAATGAGTAAATAAGAAACAGAAGCTTCTTTCCTTTTTTTTTTTTTTTTTTTTTTTTAAGATGGGGTTTCACCATGATGACCAGGCTGGTCTTGAACTCCTGGCCTCAGTCGATCCACCCACCTTGGCCTCCCAAAGTGCTAGGATTACAGGCGTGAGCCACCACTTCTTTCCTATAATGCAATAGCCAGCTGTCAAAAAATGTTCCAGACACTTTATGTACTAAAATAAAAGTCTTGACTTATTGATGAGTTTTTTAAAAAACGTGGCAGAGAAATATGAGTAGCAAGATATAATTTGAGTAAAAAAAAAAAAAAAAAAAATACTTGGGTGCAGTGGCTCTTGCCTGTAATCCCAACACTTTGGGAGGCAGAGAGATCTCTTGAAGCCAGGAATTTGACACCAAACTAGGCAACGTAGCGAGACTCCAACTCTACAAAAAGTTTTAAAAATTAGCCAGCCGTGGTGACTCATACCTGTAATCCTAACAATTTGGGAGGCTGAGGTGGGCAGATCACTTGAGGTCACAAGTTCAAGACCAGCCTGGCAAACATGGTGAACTCCTGTCTCTACTGAAGATGTAAAACTTAGCTAGACTCAGTTGAACCCAGGAGGCAGAGGTTGCAGTGAGCCAAGATGGCGCCACTGCACTCCAGCCTGGGCAACAGGGTGAGACTCTATCTCAAAAAGTAACAATAATAATAATGTAATCTAATCGGCTGAGTTCTATATCAGCAATATGAAGAAGCGGATTTACTACTCAATTTCTAGTATTTGCTCCCACATTCCACTCCCGCTTCCACTCCACCTGTCACACACGTACAGGGGCGGGTATGTGTGTTTCACCATTAACATAAAGGACTGATAAGATGGGAGCAGGATTATGTTGGAATCTTTCTTTGACAAGACATGCCCTACCTGCTTAACCTTCCCCAGAAAGTCTATAGTTTACCCCTCCCACTTCCAAGGGGTGGGGCCGGGGGTGGCGGTGGGCGCCGGTGGGAGGTGGGTGGGGAGGTGGAGTTTAGCTCACGCCCTCAGTGGAGCCCTAGGCCTGGGGCTTTCCCAAATCTTATCATCACACTCTATCACAGGCATTGAGTCTACTGTCAGACTGTCTGTCTTCCTCTGGGGAATGTGGGCAGACACCTGAACCACGTGATATTCCTCTTTTTAGCCCCAGTGGTAGAACAGCGCCTGGTGGGCCTTCATAAACACTTAAGAAATAAACAGACATGGCTCTAGCCAGGAACGCCATTTAACCTGGCAAGAACAGCCGAGGGGCCTGCCAAGAAGTCACTGAGGCCAGATAAGAGCAGCTGAAAACAGTCCAACTCTCAGCCTGGGGGAGAGAAAGGAAGAAGGAGAAGCAGTTGCGTGTAAAGTGATTTTCCTGGATACTGTAATAGTAGATTCATTTGTCAAAAACCACAGAATGTACAACACAAACAGTGAACCCTAATGTAAACTATGGACTTTGATTGATAATGACAGGCCAATGTCAGTTCATTGATTGTAATAATTGTACCACACTGATGCCTAATATTGATGAGGGGGCAGTTGTGGTGAGATGGGGAGGAGGGGCATGTGGGACCTCTCTGTGAACCTAAAACTGCTCTAAAAAATAGTGTTTTGGCTGGGTGCAGTGGCTCATGCCTGTAATGCCAGCACTTTGGGAGGCCGAGGCAGGTGGATCATAAGGTCAGGAGTTTGAGAGCAGCCTGACCAACATGGTGAAACCCCCATTTCTTCTAAAAATGCAAAAATTAGCTGGGCGTGGTGATGCATACCTGTAATCCCAGCTACTCAGGAGGCTGAGACAGGAGAATCGTTGGAACCTGGGAGGCAGAGGCTGCAGTGAGCCAAGATCAAAGCCACTGCACTCCAGCCTGGGCAACAGAGCAAGACTGTGTCTCAAAAACAAAACAAAACAAAACAAAACAAAACAAAACAAAAGAAAAGAAAAAAGTAGTGTTTTAGTTGGACACGGTGTGTCATGCCCGTAATCCCAGCACTTTGGGAGGTTGCGGCAGCGGGGACCACTTGAGGCCAGGAGTTCGAGACCAGCCTTGCCAATATGATGAAACCTCATCTCTACTAAAGATACAAAAATTAGCAGGGTGTGGTCATGGGTGCCTGTAGTCCCAGCTACTCGGGAGGCTGAGGCAGGAAAATCACTTGAACCTGAAAGGTGGAGGTTGCAATGAGCTGAGATCACGCCACTGCACTCCAGCTTGGTTGACAGAAACTCTGTCTCAAAAAAAAAAAAAAAAAAAAAAAAAAAAAAAGGAAAAAGATAAGGATATTTTTTTCTTTTCTTTTTAAGACAGGGTTTCATCATGTTGGTCAGGCTGGTCTTGAACTCCCAACCTCAGGTGATCCACCTGGCTTGGCCTCCAAAGTGCTTGGATTACAGGCATGAGCCACCTCACCTGGCCAGGAAGTTTTTTAATTTTTTAAAAAAGTACTAAAATAAATATCAGCACGAAGAGCTATCACCATTTTGATGTTTTATGGCTTTATGAACAACTTCGCTATTTCTGAAATATGAGAAGAAACAGACCCTCCCATACAGCAGAATAAAGCACACATATCCACTGAGATACACAAGCATTCTCTCCACAGGCTGTGACATGTTGCCCAAGAGTAGAGGCAGATAGTAAAGAGAAATATACTCTGGTATGGAAAACAAAACACAACAAATCATTGAATGAAGCCAACTTTAAAACAAACGAAAACCTCTGAACATGTTTTCCAAAATAAAAGAGTTATGGATTAATTTGCCTTTTTCCTATTCACTGCTCAGGTTTGGTTTATATTATTAAGCATAATGACAAAAATTGCCAGTTCAGAGAGAGAGATCCAAGATGGCTGATCACTAGCAGCTCGGGAATGTAGCTCCCAGTGAAAATGCAAAGAACGAGAGGACGCCACACCTTCACATGAATTCTTGTTGCTCATGCACCAGGAGATTCCCAGCGGAGGAGCCCCACGGGTCGCCAGCGCAACTCTTGTGACCAGCGAGGCGGTTTTGCCGGCGCCTTGGAGCGACGGTTGTTGGTGCAGAGTCAGAAAAGCACCACCAATCTTAACGCCGCTGATTTAGTCGGAGCAGTGGGTTGCTTAGATTTCGGCGCTGAAAATCAGTAAGTTGGACGTCCACTCGGAAACCCAATTACAAAGACGGTAAATACAAAGACTACAGATGGATAAATGTATAACGAAGGGAAGAAAACAGCCAAAAAAGGCTGAGAATGCCCAAGATCAGAACGCCTCTCCCTCAGCAGGGGATCACAGTTCCTCATCAGCAACGGAACAAGGCTTGATGGAGAACGAGTGTGTTCCAATTACAGAAGCAGGCTTCAAAATGTGGATAATGAGAAACTACTGTGAATTAAAAGAACTTGTTTTAACCCAATCTAAAGTAACTAAGAACTTTGAAAAAAGATTTGACGAAATGTTAACAAGAATACACAATTTAGAGAGGAATATAAGTGAATTGATGGAGCTGAAAAACACAATAGGAGATTTTCGTGAAGTATGCACAAGTTTTAACAGCCAAATTGATCAAGCAGAAGAAAGGATATCAGAGGTCGAAGACCAACTCAATGAAATAAAACAAGACAAGATTAGAGAAAAAAGGATAAAAAGGAACGAGCAAAGTCTCCAAGAAATGTGGGACTATGTGAAAAGACCTAATCTACGCTTGATAGGTGTACCTGGATGTGACGAAGAGAATGAATCCAAGCTGGAAAATACGCTTCAGGACATTATTTAGGAAAATTTTCCCAGCCTAGTAAGGCAGGATAATATTCAACTCCAGGTAATACAGAGAACACCACAGAGATATTCCTCAAGAAGAGCAACTCCAAGGCACATAATCATCAGATTCACCAGGGTTGAAATGAAGGAGAAAATACTAAGGGCAGCCAGAGAGAAAGGTCAGGTTACTCACAAAGGGAAGCCTATCAGACTTACAGCAGATCTCTCAGCAGAAACCCTACAAGCCAGAAGAGAGTGGGGGCCAATATTCAACATCCTTAAAGAAAAGAACTTTCAACCCAGAATTTCACATCCAGCCAAACTAAGCTTCACAAGTGAAGGACAAATAAAGTTTTTTGTGAATAAGCAAGCACTCAGAGATTTCATCACCACCAGGCCTGCTTTACAAGAGCTTCTGAAAGAACCACTGCACATAGAAAGGAACAAACAGTATCAGCCTTTCTAAAAAAATTATCAAAAAGACCATCAATATAATGAAGAATTTACATCAACTAATGGGCAAAACAGCCAGCTAATATTAAATGGCAGTATTAAACTCACATATATTATCATTAATTCTAAATTTAAATTGACTAAATCCCCCAATCCAAAGACAGACAGGCAATTTGAATAAAAAACTAAAACCCATCAGTATGCTGCATCCAGACCCATCTCACATTCAAGGATACACAAAGACTCAAAACAAGGGATGGAGAAGGATTTACCAACCAGAGAGCTAAAATAAATAAATAAAAAGCAGAAGTTACAATTAAGCAACAAAGATCAAAAGAAGCAAAGAAGGACACTATATAATGATAAAAGGATCACTGCGACAACAAGAAGAGCTAAAGATCCTAAATATATACGCACCCAATACAGGAATACGCAGACATACAAGACTTATAAAGAGACTTAGACTCCCACATAATAATAGTGGGAGACTTCAACATTAATATTAGACAAATCAGTGAGACAGAAAATTAACAACGATATCCAGGACTTGAACTCAGATCTGGAACAAGTAAATGTAATTAACATTTATAGAACTCTCCACTTTAAATATACAAAATATACACTCTTATCAGTACTACATCATATCAACTTAGAAGTTTAAACGAAATCTTGGTTGGCTCCTTGTTTGTTATTCTCTTCCTTCATTTTCTTTTATATCTCCATTATTAAGGACAATTATAGGCATACCCATATTTAGATTGCATTCTAGGCCGGGCAATAAAGCAATACCCTCATCCTCTCTCCCTCTTCCTCTTTCTCTTTCTTCCTCTTCTTTATTCTTTTTCTTATAAAAATAAATAAATAAATAAATAAATAAATAAATAAATAAAGGAAGGAAGGAGACACCAGAGCAGCTGCAGGGATGGGAAAGGGTTACAGTGAGGAAGAAGTGTTATGCCAAAGCAGGGGATTCTAGACCTTAATAATAAGAAGCACTACAGTTTACTGATTCTGGCAGGCACTCTACAAGAAGGATCGCATGCTATCCTCAGGCTCTGCTATAGACCGGGTCTTATCTCCATTGTACAGACTATGAAACTGAGGTTCAGAGATGCTAAGTGACTTATCTCTGGGGGTCCCAACTGAGGTTAAGTGGCAGAGCCCTGATTCAAATCCAGGTCAGCTCAGCTCCAGAGCTCACGCTTCTGGCCACACCCCTCTACTAACACTAGATTTAATGGGATGCTCTGTGCATCTTTCAAGGAAGGGACAGTATGGACATGGCAGCGATGGTAGAGGTGAGGTTGTTGGTGGGGTGTGGTGAGAAAGACTGAGCTGGGTCCCTCAGGTTCTGAGAGCTAATCACGTCTCCCCTCGACCTTCTTGGCTGTAGACAACCACAGGCAGTGGTGTGCGCACCACCACCTTCTCCAAGCATTGCAAGTCAGCAAGGTTGGTTGATTCCTTGTGGTTTGATTTCTTGAGGCCTCTTGCCTGCCTTGTCTCCTCCCTGTGTCCCTGGTGGCTCTGGGGTCCCTGTGTATTATTAGGAGACAATAGCTGGAGATGTGATTCTCTCCTTATAAAATGGGAAGTTGGACCAAACAACTGTCCAGCTTTGACATCAGAAGACCTGACTCTCCTGGCGGCAAAGGGCTTCCGGAGGCACATTAGTGCCACGAAAAAAAAAAAAAATTGCCAGTTCAAAATTTAAAAAAGTTTTGGGGACAGTGCCAGCTTTTCATAACAAAAGCACTTCCTGAAATTCATTCAAACAATTATTATTACCATTAACTGTTTTTTGTTTGTTTGGTTTGTTTTGTTTTGAGACAAAGTCTTCCTCTGTCACCCAGTCTGGTGTACAGTGGCTCACTGCAACCTCCACCTTCCAGGTTCAAGAGATTCTTCTGCCTCACCCTCCTGAGTAGCTGAAATTACAGGTTCCTGCCACCACCACACCCAGCTAATTTTTATATTTTCAGTAGAGATGGGGTTTTACCACTTTGGCCAGGCTGGTCTGAAACTCCTGACCTCAGGTGATTAAGTGCTGGGATTACAGGCGTGACTCACCTCACCTTGCTCTGTTTTTCACATGAATGAGGTTTAGGGTGATGGCCAAGGAACAGGTATTCATTAAAACAAAGGTAGAGCAACATCTGACAGCCATCTCAAAAGATAATGTTACACTTGGAATCTTGCCGTAGATTGTACTGTGTGTTCCACACACACGGAACCACAACCAAGTTCCCAATATGGTAAAGGGACGACTTGGTCAAGGCCACACATCTCAGATCAAGCCATTTGCAGCAGATCCAACCCATAGGGTTACCACACCACTCCTAAGTACCCTGTGATGCACTAAGCTGTTCATGTAAATCAATGAACAGCTTAATGGAGTCGGCACTCCTAGTAGCCTTGGTTTTTAGATAAGTCAAGGTGGCTGAAAGAGGTTACTAACTGGCCCGAGGTTACATTGCAGGTCGGGTCGGAGCCATGATGTTCTCATGTGGACTGCAGGCTATGTGGACTGATATCTACATGTCCTGGAGGGGGGTGCAGTAAAGAAGTCATGCAAAGACAGACAGAGGAAGAACAGTTGAAGGAGACACAACAAGCACTGTTCACAGTGCTTGGCCACAGGGAAGATGGGGCGATTACCCTGGGGCCTGTTACTGTGACTCATAAGAATGTAAAGTCCTTCTGGATGAGTTGCCTCTCTGGTTCCTGCTCCTTCTTGCCTCCAGGGTTGCTGCAGTAATAGTGGAAACACAAATACTGTTCAGATAATGCTGTTGTGCAATTTGCTGGAGCAGAAGTGGGTCTGTACTCTCCAGACAGAGAGGAAGGGCAGGGAAGGGTGGTCAGTTGATCTTTCAGGGCAGGAAGAGTAGCCTGGGGCTTTGGAGACCAGCTTTCCTGTTCCAGGCCAGAAGCTGTCATTTATTAGTAATATGATTTTGGACAAATCACTTAATTTCCCTAAACTTCTTCCCTCAACTGTAAAATGAACGTAATATTAACATCTGTTCAGAAAGTCTGTGGTGATGACAGTAGGACAGAGTGGACAAGGTGACATCCTCATTGTTTATGTTGTTACCGCAAAATCCCTTTTTGTTCCATCCTGGCTACCCAGAGTCCAGTGTCTTAAAAATGCTCAGTAACAGGTGCATGCCGGTAGTCCCAGCTACTTGGGAGGCTGAGGCAGAAGGACTGCTTATGACCAGAAGTTCAAATCCAGCTGGGCAACATAATGAGCTCTAAACAAAGTGTTCAGTAAATATGTGTTCAATTAATGAGTAAACATTTAATAAATATGTGTAAAGAAAGTAAACGGTTAATCTACTAAAAAGAAATACTCGAAAAAATATATATTTTTTGAGACGGAGTCTCACTCTGTTACCCACACTGGAGTGCAGTGTCACAGTCTCAGCTCACAGCAACCTCTGCTTCCCGGGTTCAAGCGATTCTCCTGCCTCAGCCTCCAGAGAAGCTGGGACTATAGGCGTGTGCCACCACACCCGGCTAATTTTGTATTTTTAGTAGAGACAGGGTTTCATTGTGTTGGTCAGGTTGGTCTCAAACTCCTGACCTTGTTATCCACCTGCCTTGGACTCCCAAAATGCTGGGATTACAGGTGTGAGCCACCTCACCCGGCCCAAAAAATATTTCTTTTTTTTTTTTTTTTTTTTTTTTTTTGAGACGGAGTTTCGTTCTTGTTACCCAGGCTGGAGTGCAATGGCTGGCGCGATCTTGGCTCACCGCAACCTCCGCCTCTTGGGTTCAAGCAATTCTCCTGCCTCAGCCTCCCAAGTAGCTGGGACTACAGGCACATGCCACCATGCCCAGCTAATTTTTGTATTTTTAGTAGAGACAGGGTTTCACCATGTTGACCAGGATGGTCTTGATCTCTTGACCTCATGATCCACCTGCCTCGGCCTCCCGAAGTGCTGGGATTACAGGCGTGAGCCACCGCGCCTGGCCAAAATATTTCTTAAAAGTTTTTTTTTTTAATTATTGTTTTGCATTTTTTTTGACACGGAGTCTCACTCTGTTGCCCAGGCTGGAGTGCAGTGGCATGATCTCAGCTCTTTGCATCCTATACCTCCGGTGTTCAAGCGATTCTTCAGCCTTAGCCTCTTGAGTAGCTGGGACTACAGGCACCTGCCACCATGCTTGGCTAATTATTGCATTTTTGGGAGAGATGGGGTTTTGCCATGTTGGCCAGACTAGTCTCAAATTCCTGACCTCAGGTTATCTTCCTGCCTCGGCCTCCCAAAGTGTTGAGATTATAAGCATGAGCCACTGTGCCTAGCCTTATTATTGTTTTAATGAGATAGGGTCTCACTGTATTGCCCAGGCTAGTTTCAAACTACTAAACTCAAGACATCCTCCCACTATGGCCTCCTAAAGTGCTGGGATTACAGGTGCAAGGCACCTCACCTGGCCAAGAAACATTTCTTCTTTTCTTTTTTTTTGAGACGGACTCTGGCTCTTGTCGCCCAGGCTGGAGGGCAATGATTTGATCTTGACTCACTATAACCTCTACCTCCCGGGTTCAAGCAATTCTCCTGCCTCAGCCTTCCGAGTAGCTGGGATTACAGGCATGCACCACCACACCTGGCTAATTTTGTGTTTTTTAGTAGAGACGGGGTATCTCCATGTTGGTCAGGCTGGTCTCAAACTTCTGGCCTCGTGATCTGCCCACCTCGGCCTCCCAAAGTGCTGGGATTGCAGGTGTGAACTACCGTGCTCAGTCACCAAGAAACATTTCAGACATTACAGCATCTGCTAAACAACTGAAGTATTAACTTATTAACTAGTTATCTCTTTATCTTACTAAGTTCTCATGTATAGCTAAGAAATTCCCCAAGACCAAAGGGAAGACCTCTCTCTCCCAGACAATAATTTCATTTTGAACACGCAATACCCCAGATTTCCCTAGCTAGTCATACGAGTTGTTTTGTTTGTTTGTTTGAGATTGATTCTCACTCTGTCCTCCAGGCTGGAGTGCAGCGATGTGATCTCGGCTCACTGCAACCTCTACCTCCCAGGTTCAAGCAATTCTCCTTCTTTAGCCTCCCTAGTAGCCAGGATTACAGGTGTAAGCCACTATGCCCGGCTAATTTTTGCATTTTTAGTGGAGACGGGGTTTCATCATGTTGGCCAGGCTGGTCTTGAATTCCTGACCTCAAGTGATCTGCCTCTCAAAGTGCTGGGATTATAGGCATGAGCCACCACACCCATCCCATACTAGTTATTGATCTGGAATTTACATTCAGTATTCCATTTCACAAGCACTGTTTAAGGTAGATTTAGATCAGTTATGTTATTACATATTATGTATTAGTTGTATTACTTTACTAATGCAACTGAAGTTCAGAGAGTGAACTGATGGATGCCATTAACTTGTTGTAAGAGGAAGTGGTTTCCAGCAAAGTATGTAACTTCTGCCAAGGTTACTGGCCTCAAAATAAGTGAAGGCTGGAGTAGAGAAACCCAGGTCATTTGACTGTAAAGCCTTAACCACTATTCAATATGGTGTGCCCAGATCAGACTCTCTGACAGTTAGCATTACCACTGAGACTTCTCAAACATAATGAGTTTTTTTTTTTTTTTTTTTTTTTTTTTTTTTTTTTTTTTTTTGAGACGGAGTTTCGCTCTTGTTACCCAGGCTGGAGTGCAATGGCGCGGTATCGGCTCACCGCAACCTCCGCCTCCTGGGTTCAGGCAATTCTCCTGCCTCAGCCTCCTGAGTAGCTGGGATTACAGGCACGCGCCACCATGCCCAGCTAATTTTTTTGTATTTTTAGTAGAGACGGGGTTTCACCATCTTGACCAGGTTGGTCTCGATCTCTCGACCTTGTGATCCGCCCGCCTCGGCCTCCCAAAGTGCTGGGATTACAGGCTTGAGCCACCGCGCCCGGCCATAATGAGTTTAAAAAGAATGCACTGACAATCAAGACAACTAGAGTCTTGGAGTTAACTACATTGTACAAGTTTCCTAAGGAAGGTACCGGAGTGCTCATCTTTTGAGTCATTTACGGTCACACTGGACAAGACACTAGGTACTATATTATGTCAATGGTTTGCCAAATGAACAAAATAATCTCTTCCCCAATCACAATTCCAAGGCTATGGAAGCCAGGTTATAAAACCTGCTCAATTTTACCACTACTCTTCCATCCGGCCTGGCCAATGCCACTTGTCCATAGATTTGCACCTGGGCAAAGGCCTGACTTCACAATCTACTCCATAACCTGTCTGGCAACATAAGCTATCCTTAGCACCCTTCCACCCAGAACAAACTCTAGCTGCCTTCTGCTCTAAAGGTTGCCTTCTAAGAGTAAGGGAAGACAGAGTCAGTTACTTGGTTTCCCGGCTCAATGCACCCTAAAAATCACTATTATATTCATTCTTTTCAAACCAGTCACAGCATCATCTTGAGATAATATAGGGGCTTTTTAGTCCAGCAAAGTCCAAACTCAAAATTCATTTACTCACTCAAACTTTTTTTAGGGGGGGTTTCTTTGCTCAGTCCTGTGTAAGTGTTGGAGATACATGAATGAGTTGGACAACATGTGGTAGAAGAGAGCCCCAGGGAGAAATGGGAGCACAAAGAAAAGGCATTTGAGAGCACTTGTGGTCCATTCATTCACTCTCCAGCCTTCCTCCCTTAATGTAATCAGCACTCATTCTGAAGCACCTGGCTCTCTCTTCCACTTTTGGGGTGCAGCAAAAATACTTCCTCAGGGAAGCCTCATTTGACTTATTGAGGGGACATATTCTCCCATACACCTTGTACATTTCCTTCATTTCACCTATCAAAATTTTGGTAAGTAGTTATCTGCCTAGCTTAATTAGATTGAAAGTTACATGATTGACAGTAACTATGGACATGGTTTATCTTTTTCTATTTTTATGTTTTGCGACAGGATCTCACTCTGGCACCTGCTCAGGCTGGAGTGCCAGTGACATGATCTTGGCTCATTGCAGCCTTGACCTCCTGGGCTCAAGCGATATTCCCACCTCAGCCTCCTGAGTGCTGGGATCACAGGCATGTGCCACCACATCTGGCTAATTTTATTTCTTGTAGAGATTGTGGTCTCACCATGTTGCCCAGGTAGGTCTCAAACTCCTGGGCTCAAGTAATCCCCTTTCCAAGGCCTCCCAAAGTACTGGGATTACAAGTGTGAGTCACTGCATCCGGCCATGATTAGGTTTATCTTTGTATGTCAGGCACAGGGAATTGAAGAGCCTACAAATTTTAGTTTTTGTTTTTCAACCTCTTTATTTCTAGTTCCTAGGCTAGGGCTTAGCATCTTCTAGCCCTGCAAAGACAGCCAGTACCTTACTGCAGCTGCAAATGCAGACGCTAGCCATTTTTGTATCTACTCTGTAGATAAAATTGCTATTTGTTTAATGAGCAGTTTCCCCAGAAAACTCAGTAAAAGGAAATAAAAGGTCTTCTGCACATATCCTGAGCCTGTTCATTTCAGAAAGTCACAAACATGTCATTTCCCTACATTAAGCAAACTCAGTCCACTTAGGAAAAATAGGAACCACAACCTCCATCAAAATCGCCCAAGAAGAAATGCACATTGTGTATTAAGCACCCTTTCCCCTGCTTTCTCAGGCAATGAGAGCCATGATACATTAGACTCTCACTTTAGGGATAAATGGCCTCATTGCTGCTTGGGCTCCCTATAACCTTCATTCAACTTTCTTCCTATTTAAAATTCTCACAGGAACCTGTTTAAAAGCCCAGGCCTGTCAACCTCACAGGATTGTGTGGTGGTGGCTTCAGGCATTGGCCTAGGGAGTGTACCCAATGGCATCCCACACAGCAGTCCGATGCCACATCTGTTACCAACCACTGGCACCTGCATCCCTTTTCATGCCAACAGTGCCACGTGACTATGTTCACCCATTTTCTGTAATTATGTGGCAAATATGTTCCCTTCGTCTGGAACTCTGAAGCCACTTAAGATGCCACACAGATTCCCGATGGATTACTAAACAGACTTCCCAGTGTAAATTCCATAAGTGTGGTTTCCAGCAGTTTTTGCATGGATTCTGAAAAACCAGTATGTATTGAAAATGTATGTTCACAAGACATTTTTTATGAACAGTGATAGTTTAGCAACAAGTAAATTTACTTTAGTTTATCACAAAGTAATGCAGGGTTTTCAGTCACTAAATGAATTCAACAAAATGTTTACTGTGAAATGAAAAGGTGACACACACTAATATTCTCAGATAAATTATAGTAAACTGAGTAGCTTGAATTTGGACCAAAAACGTCAGAAAAAGGGTATTCAAGCAGAAAAAATATATATAAACCCAGTGAACTTTAATAGATGGTTTATTGGAAACCCTCATAGCATTTTTTTCAAAAGAACTTGACAGGTTTTATTTTAATAAGACATAGTGAAGAGGAAATGGCTTAAAAGATATCATCAATCTTTTATTTAACTAAGCATTGCCCTTCATTTTGAAGGAAATGATACAATTTCAAGTCAAAACTTCCTTCTCAAGAAGTGATATAAGAACGTAACATTGATTTAACATACAACCTTCAACAAAAATAAAGTTTATACAACTCACTGGGAAATAAAATGCATGTGGAATTTATCCTGTTTGCCAACATAATTCTTCATGAGTCACAAGTATGACAGCCAAGAACAAAACCAAACGGAAAGCTGAATGAATCAGTTTATAGTTACTCTGATTTAAAAAACATTTCACAAAGATGTGGCTTTTCAAACAAATCCATTTGATGACCATGATCACAACTAGATTTTATTCTAATTTATAAAACAAAACATGGTTAGACAAGCATATAATATCAACAGTCTTCAACACAGTAGATTGCATTTTATTAGGAAAAAAAAATAGAAAACAAGTAGTCCTTAAATTTTCTTAGCTCTCCATAGCATACGTTATATAAAATTAAAGTTCTGCTTCCAAAAATATGTTTCCATGTGGTTGTGGTGTTGTCCAGCGCTATTAGGGCCAAAGCGCCAAAGACATGAGAAGTTTAACCACTGACTTGTCATTTTCATAAAAACTAAACATTTCCTTATAAGTCTGGAGTAAAATCTTCTAGGCATTTTAGTGCTAAAAGTCATTTTAAATTAAATGTGAAATAAAAGCTACAAAAAGTAGGAGTTCTTTCAATACAAAAAGTTGTGTAGCTGAAGTTGTGGGCTCCTTTGACATATATAAGCAGTTTCAATAAAATATTTGCTCAGGTAAGAAAATAGAATTTGTCTGCTTTCATTTAGCATACGTTCCAGTCGATGTCCTGCTTATCCCTGCCAGAGCTTCTGAAGAACATTAGAATCGATATTTCTTTCCTTCAAAGAGCATCCGTAATTCACAGTACAAAACAGTTCTAAAGTCTTATTCCTAAGGAGAAACAAAAATTATTAAATATGTTTTTTTTTTCTAAAGTGTCAAATGTAGCCATTGCCAGGACATTAAAAACACACTTATCCACAACACTGCCGTCTTGAGGAAAGAACCAAGAATTGATTCATTCCCCTTTCCTGGAGCTGTTACTGGTTGGTTTTTGCTTTAAGTGTTGTAACCTTAAAAAAATTCCCATAAAAATCACTGTTCCTAGGTGTCACATATTTCACGCCTCTGGGACCCTGTAGAAACGCTTGCATTATATGGGAAAGCAGTATCTGAAGAGATCTATTTCCTATTCTAGTTCATTTCCAAGCCCTGTTATTGAAAACCTCTTCTCTAGAGGTAAAATGCGACTACTGATGTGGATTTTGTAGGAGCTCTTCCTTCAAATTGAGATCTCTTAGAGCAGTTTGTTGATAACACAGTCGCTGCTGTACTTCAGTGTTACCATACATCACTTTCCACTCTGGGACAGAGGAAGGAGTCAGGGGTGGCGGAGTTGAAAAATGAGCTGGTTAGCCCAGAGCTGGACAGTGCCATTCTGTTCTTCCTTCCCACTTGTCTACACGGTGGTCATTACTTGCTCTGTTACGCCGGTTGGAGTGCAGTGGTGCAATCTTGGCTCACTGCAACCTCCGCCTCCCGGGTTCAAGCAATTCTCCTGCCTCAGCCTCCCAAGTAGCTGGGATTACAGGTGCCCGCCACCAAGCCCAGCTAATTTCTGTATTTGTAGTAGAGATAGGGTTTTGCCATGTTGGCTAGGCTGGTTTTGAACTCCTGACCTCTGGTAATCCACTGGCCTCAGCCTCCCAAAGTGCTGGGATTACAGGTGTGAGCCACCGTGCCCGGCCTACCTTCTATTTTTACTACTGCGTTAAGCATGAAAGAAAACCCAACTCAGTCAGACATAGCAGTTTCTCCTAAATGTCTGAACCCATGTTTATCTTGCTCTGCTATTTGATGAGCAAAGATAATAAACACAAAGCTGTGAGAGTATTAAATATGGACACTAGATCTACATTTCCAACAAGAAATTCATCTCCCTCCAAAGTCCCAGACCAGAGCCAGAATGTGGTTCATCTTTAACAATCAAAGTGGCCAGATCTGTTTGGCGATCACTGTAAAAACAGGTAACACAGCTAACGCCCTTTCATGTTGAGGAGCTACAAAAGTCCAAGCTTTTAGAGAATGGCCTCAACGTCCATGTGTAAAACAAGTATACTAGAAAATCCTTTAATTTTTGTTGCCTTGACTTAGAGATCTTGTTGCTTTGATTAGGATAGCCATGGTTGTGGACCATTCAGCTACGATTCTATTCCAACTGTTAAGAATTACATCACAAAGTGACTTGTACAGAGTAGTTTATAATGACTCCCAATAGAGGAAAAAGAAAAGAAACCTCAGACTCCACTCAACTTTTGAGACAGCAATGGCAATGTGCAGCAGAGAAGCTATTCTGTAACTGACGCATACATCATTAAGATCTCGCAGAAATTTAAGAGACAGGTTAGATGGAAAATGTCTCATACTAAGCAAACCAAGTAGTATCTGCTCAGTTTGCCACTAACAGATCTCATAATCACCAACTGTGCTTTAGGACTGTCACCAAAGTCAGATTCAGTGCTGACTAACCAGGTGGCACCTATGATCAACACTGCCCCTCTTACTTAACACAGGTCTCTAAAAGAGGTGTTCTTTAGGCAACCAGGAGACTGCTACGGTACAAGACTGTGGGCCTTGAACTAAACTGCATGAAGTGTGGATAGCAAAATAAGTATCTTGCCATTGAAATACATGTTCAGCCTAAGATTTCACCACCAAGAGAACAAAAGTGAGGGTGAGGGGGGAATGGGCCAGTGAGGGGGTGGGGGAAGAAAAAAAAAAAATCACAGGATTACTACCAAATCTTTGTTTTAAAAGGGCTCCCTTCACTCTTGCAGAAGGGAAGTGGAAGGACAGATTAATTCCTGCCAGGGCAGCCCTTTGTGGCTGCTTCCACAGTAGATATTTTACGGGGTGGCACAGCCAACCCTATCTGTGACCTGCCCTGCGGATGAACACAGCTGAGCAGGTTTAATTAGATCAAAGACACAAAGGGCTATTCCCTCCTTTCATAACAACGCAGCCTTAAGTGCCTACAACAGCAGGGAAGAAACAAAGGCAGCAGAACAGAACCTTAATTGAAACCTTCCCCTGGCTGGCCCTTGACAATGATTTACTTGTAACCTGGGAAGGGGCGGGAGGAGCAGGAGGTAGCCGGAGCCTCAGCTAAGAGCCAGCTCCTGAAGACTAATTACTTGGGGGTTGTGGAGGAGGGAGGTAGCAATGTCTTTGTTTGTAGCCGGAGTTTGCTTAACTATTTGTTAAACTTAATAGGAGGCTGCTGCGGTTTGGGTTTGCTGCTCCCAGACCTTGTCATGGATTCACCAGCCCTGCGCTCCAGGAATCCCATAAAATAAATCATCCCAGCCTCCCAGATCCCATACACAGCTCAGCTCTGCTTCACCAAAGCAGATATGCAGCTCTCGGGCTGGCCCCGCCGTGGCGACTCCACAAACCCGCTCTGGCCTTCTACTACGATTTTTCCAAACCCAGGGTAGGAAGCAATGGCAGTAATGGGTACTCCGAACTTTTCTCCAACCCCACGAGCTTAGGAATGGCCGATTATAAACCCAGATCTAACAAGCATTAAGTGCCAGGGAAGTCCACAGTTTGCCCCACTGCAGAAAGGAAGATAGATTAAGGGAGGGGAGGGAGACCCACCACCCCCCAGTACCCAGCTAAAGTGTTTCCTACCTGCTCCCTCTGTCCCCTTCTTCCTCCCCCGTCCACAGCCGGCTGCGCATTTCACCAACTCTTTTCCAAAGGGCCCAGAAATCCCAGAAGGGGCCCCGACGGTGGCGGAGGAGGGAGAAAGAGAGGGAGAAAGGGGGCAGCGGCTGCTACTGCAAACGGCTCCCCTTCGCAGCTCCGCGCTCAGTTCGCCCATCAGTGTGCCACTGCCTCTCCGTCCTCTGCCTCGGAGCTGGGCGCAGGGGGGCGCCCGGGAGGCGGCGTAGTCCGCGCCACGTTGCTGTCGCCCTCCTCCGGCTCCGCCGGGTGCAGGTGCGTGGCGAGTTCCTGCAGCACGGCCACGCGCCCGATCTGGTCGTTGCGCCGCTTCTCCATGATCAGGTCCTCCAGGCTCTGGAACTCGAGCGTGTGGCTGCGCTGCGCCGACAGCTGAATCTGAAGCCGGTAGGGCTGCTTGCCGATGCGCAGCTCGCCGCCGATCTTGAACTCGCGTTTGCCGTAGCGGCACCAGGCGGCGAAACTCTCCGAGTTTCGCCAGCTCAGCTCGCGCTCCTTGGCGCCCACGTGCGCCAGCGCGTTGCGCACCACGGCGCTGGGGCTCAGCGGCTTGTAGCGGTACAGATCGTTGACCACGCGGCCTCGACGGCCCTGGCTGGCATCAGTCAGGAAGCTGTTAATCACCTCCAGCCGGTGCAGGTGCACCACCTGGAAGTTACCCACGTACACGGCCCAGTGCGGGTACTGGGCCTGCGACACGAACTCCACCAGGTCGCCCGGCTTGCACTTGTTGAGCAGGTTCTCCGGCGTGTAGGTACTCAGCGCCGCTGAGCCCGGCGCGAAGCTCTTCTGGTAGATGCACTCGTCCCGGTAGAACACGGAGCATTCCACCTCGTGTAGCTGCGGATCGTAGGGCTGCGGCTGGGGCGGCGGCGGCCCGTCCCCACCGTCGGGCAAGCCGCCGCCATCTGGCCCCTGAGGCGGCGGCTGCGGCTCCACGTCCTCATCGTCATTGGAGAAAATGTAGGAGACCCCAATGCGGGGCCCGTCGTCCCGGTCCATGCCAGTCGGGTCGGCCGTGGGAACTTCCTTGTAACTCAGGTGGGTCAGTTTCTCCACCTGGTTGCCCATCACGCTGCGGACACACGTTCACACCGCCGCGAGGGGAGAAAGCGAAACCACCACTAGGGTCATTGGCACAGGTACCCGGACAGGGGCTGAGGCCACCTGTTGGGAGAGGAAGGCAAGAAAGCCATGTAGGAGCCCCTCCGTGAAAAGGGCATTTTGTTCCAAAGGAAGAACCGGTGAGCACTCGGCACCTGGAGCCATTTTAGGGGGAGTCTCCGGTGTAGCGAGCTTTCCCTCGTTTCTCCACCTCTAGGGTCACTGTCACAGGAGACCGGGCAACTCCAGTTCTCCCTGTCCCCAGCCCTTCGCCTGGCCCTGGCAAAAGCCCATTGCATCAGCAGCTTCTATTGCTTCCGCCCGCGCCCCACCTGCCAAGCTTGGGCAGGAAGAGGGAAGGAAAGAGAAACTTTACTCCAATGCCCCCTCCTTGCCTAACTTCCCCTCCCAGACCCGGCCCGTGACTAGCCTCCGGGACGCCGCCTCCTCACCAACACATCCATCCCCAGGGGACCGAGCGAGGATCTCAGAGCGCGACCCGGGCAGGTGAGTCACGCTACCTGACTCACCTGCGGCGCTCCCCCCTCCCGGCCCGCCCGCCCCTCCCCCGCGCCCGCCCTCAGACTCGGGTTACCTGCGCAAACTCACCCGCGGAGAGGTGGAGGCCGTGGGGCCTGGGAAAGGGCTCCCCGCCGCACCCCGAGACTTCTAGGGGGAGTTTGCAGGTGTGGGCTCCGCAGTCCCTCCTCTCCCGGCGCGGGCGGCAGCGAGGCTGGGCAGAGGGCAGCGCAGCGGCCGGAGTGCGGGCATGTCTTTCCCCCGCGGCTGCGTAGCGCCCCAATACTCGAGGGCGGGGGGGGATCACTGTTCACACGGCGCCTCCTCCCGCCAGCTGGGGCTGCCTCCCCTCCTCAGCCAGCTCTCGGGGGAGGTGGGGCGCGAGGAGGAGAAGACGGCAGCCTCGCGGCCAAGGCGGCAAGCGCTCCCGCTCGGGCCGGGTGAGCAACAAGCGCCGGAGCGGGAGGGACCGGATTGTAGATCCGGCTCCGGGCTCCCGGGCGGGAGCGCAGCCCGTGGCATTTAAAGAGACAGGCGCTCACTCTCCGAGCTTGGGTCTTTCTCACGTCGCGCGGAGCCGCCGGGATCCCCGCCCCCGCCCCGCCCACCCGGGCCGCGGGGCTCCGCCCCGCCCCGCCCCCGCGCCGGAGCGGGTTTAAATCCCCCGGTAAGTCATCCAGCCGCCGGTTGGGGCTGGCGCGGTGAGCTCCGCTTGCCTAGGAAGCTGCAGAGCTCTCAGAAGTTGGAAGGCAAACACAACTTGCCAGTGTGGGAATGATAGAGGAGGGGAGAGCTTGGTGTTTGCGCCTTTTCCCTTTCACCTCCTTTTCCCTCAGAGTATCTGGGGGCGCGGAACAGTCGTTTCTTTTCTTTCCTGGAATATATTTCTTCATTTCTTGCCCTAAAGGTCACAAGAAAGGATCCTTTTTTTTTTTTGAGACGGAGTCTTGCTCTGTCGCCCAGCCTGCAGTTCAGTGGCGCCATCTCGGCTCACTGCAGCCTCCGCCTCCCGGGTTCAAGCGATTCTCCTGCCTCAGCCTCTGGAGTAGCTGGGACTACAGGCGCCCGCCACCACGCCCGGCTAATTTTTGGTATTTTTAGTGGAGACGGGGTTTCACCATGTTGGCCAGGATGGTCTCGATCTCCTGACCTCGTGATCTGGCTGCCTCGGCCTCTCAAAGTGCTGGGATTACAGGCGTGAGCCACCGCACCTGGCCGCAAGAAAGGATTCTTTACCAGAACGACTTGACGAGTGCTCCATCTCAGAGGTGTTTTCAGAATTAGTAATGAGAAACTTTGGGATAGAAAAGAAAATCACAGAAAGGAAACAGCATAAAACAGAAGGAAGACTTATTCACTGGCTGGTTCCCAAGACCACCGCTGTGTTTATTAGATGTCCCTGGAAGTTAGTACAAAGTTCATAAACTGTTATTTCCAGGGAGGTACCAGTTCGTAGGGTAGCGAGAGAAATCGTGCAGCTCTGACAGCTTTTTTTTTTTGGGGGGGGGGGCGGGGGGCTAGGAGATGCAGGAATTGCCTACTTGTCCTTAGCAGAGGCCCCTGGAGGATATAGTTCGTTCCTGTTGACTTAGGGAAGTGACAGGAGACCACCGCTGCTTCCTAACCTCCACCACAAAAGGACACTCCCATCCCCCCACTGGTTTCGTTTCTTTTATCTAAAATGTAGGCTACTGAAGTGTTGTATGTTGTCGGTTTTTTTTTGTTTGTTTGTTTGTTTTTTAATAAGGGTGGAGGATTAACAGCTCAGTTCACAATAAACAAGTTTAGGTGCTACTGCAAACACCCAAACTAATTCGTGGGGGACTTCAGCATGCAATTCAAGACCTGTACTCCGTCTTCCATTGCTTTATTTTGACTATTTTTTTTTTCCAGTGTGTATAACCAGCCAGTGGAAACAAGAATATACTAGCACTACTGTGATCCTTTCCAGTTTGAGAGAAAAAAATAAAAATCAATCTGCTTATGTAATTTTGAGTCCAAACAATCAATATTGGCAGGGCTGAGACAGAAATCAGTCCTTCAGCAAGTTTGAGATCACAGTGTAAGTTTGGCCAATGCGAGACTACTGGGTGCTGTGTTGATGCTATTTCAGTAGTTTCAGACTGAAGGGTGCTCCATCTTAGAGGTGTTTTAGACTTATTCACTGGCTGGGTCCCAAGACCTCAGGCACATGTGACTTGATGAGTCCCCCACACCCCAGACATTTGATAGCAAATAGTTTGGGGACTGCTGTTACCTGAGTGATACTCGTCACCATTATATGGTCTCCGTTATAGACAAGAGTTAGGCTTATAGAGATTATGGTTGGTCATCCTATATTTATCAGATTGGGAGACTTCTGCCACTGTCTGATTTGGGAGGCCGCTTTGCTCCTAGGTGCTACTGAGATGGCTGGGAATGGGAGAACTGAATTGAGAGAAGGACACAGTAGTGTGACCATTTGCTACCAGCACTCTGGGTCAGAGATCTGGTGGGTGAGGAAGCAATGCCAAGCTGTGTAGGTGTCTCTCCTTTTCATTTGATGGGCTGTTCTCAGGTGCATAATAGTGGCTCAAGAACTATCTTTAAAAATTTTTTTTTCTTTTGAGACGAAGTTTCGCTCTTGTTGCCCAGGCTGGAGTGCAATGGCACCATCTCAGCTCACTGCAACCTCCCCCTCCTGGGTTCAATCAATTCTCCTGCCTCAGCCTCCCGAGTAGCTGGGATTACAAGCATGTGCCACCATGCCTGGCTAATTTTGTATTTTTAGTAGAGACAGGGTTTCTCCATGTTGGTCAGGGTGGTCTCGAAGTCTCAACCTCAGGTGATCCGCCTGCCGTCAGCCTCCCAAAGTACTGGGATTACAGGCGTGAGCTACCACACCCGGCTCAACAACATATCTTGAACTGACCAACTATAAAGTCTCATAGGGCGTGAGCCCTGAATTATTTTATATCTGAATGCCGAGCACTGAGTGGGTACTCAATAAATGCTTAATGGATGCCTTAGGGGAAAATTTGGCCATAGGTCAAGAATTGCATCCTGGTTTTATGAGGCACTGAGTGAGGGGTGAGATGTCTTGAGAATTGGCCTCTAGTGTAGATTCTTCCACCAATGCCTGTTGAGGGTTCAACCTCCATCTTGTCACCTAGAACACTTCGTCAGAGGTTACAGCATGGCTCTCAAAATGCTTTGCTCATCTCAAATAGTTGTTGAATAATTTTAAGCTAGTTGTCAAAAATTGGAAAACTTGGGAGATATCACATAAAAATTCACATTTCCAGTCTCATTTGAAAAATCTAAAGATAGGATACTTGACTGAGTGTGATGGCTCACACCTATAATTCCAGCACTTTGGGAGGCCAAGGCAGGCAGATCACTTGAGGTCAGGAGATTGAGACCAGCCTGGCCAACGTGGTGAAAACCCCTCTCTACTAAAAATGCAAAATTAGTAGCCAGGTGTGGTGGGTCATACCTGTAATTCCAGCTACTCAGGAGGCTGAGGCAGGAGAATGGCTTGAACCTGGGAGGCAAAGGTTGCAAGATCATGCCACTGCACTTTAGCCTGGGTGACAGAGAGAGGCTCTGTCTCAAAATAAATAAATAAAATAAAGATATGAGACCATCAGACCCATGTTCCAGGATGGCAATAAATTGCTGGAGAGAAGTGGTAGTTGCCTTGTAGGTGAAATGTATTCTCCAGTTGGACCCAGTCCCTGTCCCCCAAACCTCACCTACCTAGGTCCCTTGCCTGGTCCAGGAAGCTCTCTGTTGGCCACCTTTGCCATCCAATATCTGTATTACACATTTTATTACCTGAATATGTGTAACTCGGCACTTGATCATATACTATCTGGTATTATTCTTTAATTCACGTATTTAAAATTCATGCATTAAAATTTATATTCTAATTCATATATTCATGTCCTTTCTAAAGAGGACTTGGCTCAAAATACATTTCTGGAAGACACATTAGGTGCCTGCTAGTCTTGATCACTGCGCATCCATTCTACCATGGTCACTGTGCTAGGCTGCTTAGAGGTTCATGTCCCCATGTAGTCACCATATTGGAGGAGACAGAGGAATAAACAGACCCTTTGGGACACTGCGACATGTCCTATAATAAGAAATAGAGGATGCTGCAGTGGGAAGGTGATGTTTCAAGGCATAGTGGATACAAAGATTAATGACAAAGTGTCTGCCAAAGTGCTTGGGCTCATAGAGAAAACACAACTCTAAAATTAATCATGGTAACTCCCATGGAGTGAGCCCTTGATTTTTTTTATGAAGGAGAAGAAAGGTCAGAGAGGACATGGCTTCTCCCAGCTGGTAGGTGGGAAGATCACACAAGGCCACTTTACTTCCAGACCCATGCTTTTTGTTTTGTTTGTTTGTTTGTGATGGAGTCTCACTCTGTCACCCAGGATGGAGCACAGTGGGGTGATCTTGGCTCACTGTGACCTCTGGCTCCCGGGTTCAAGCAATTCTTGTGCCTCAGCCTCCCCAGTAGCTGGGACTACAGGCACATGCTACCATGCTGGGCTAATTTTTTTTTTTTTTTTTTTTTTTTTTTTTTTTAGTAGAGATGGGATTTCACCATGTTGGCCAGGTTGGTCTTGATCTCCTGACCTCAGGTGATCTGCCACCTTGGCCTCCAGAAATTCTGGGATTACAGGCGTCAGTCACTGTGCCTGGCCAGCCCCATGCTTTTAACCTCTTTGTTTTAAATAGAGACCAACAGATTCTACAGTATTTAACAAATATTTGAGTATCTGGGTTTTATCAGACTACAAGGATACAGCTGTGGATGGAGCCAACAATGTCTCTGCTCTTACGGCGTTTACATGTTGATGGGAGGTGGCAAATGATAAGTAAATGAATTAATGGAAGTATCTGCGAAAGAGAGAGAGAGAGAGAGAGAGAGAGAGAGCAGGGCCATGAAGAAAATAAAATAGGGAAATGCGATTGAATAGGTGTCAGTAAGGAGAGTGTGATGGGGGTGGCCTACCTGGATTAAGACGGTCAGGGAAGGGCTCCTGAGGAAGTAGAATTGAGCGGAGCCTTGAGAGATGAGGAGCCAGCCTTGATATTACCTCCAGAGGGAAGACCAAGAGCAAAGGTGAGAAGGGGAAAGGATGGGGAGATGTTTAAGAAAAAGGAAAAACTACAGTTGTGACCAGAGCAGAGTGAGTGAGTGTAGCTACGATAGGAGATGCAGGTAGAGAGGTGCGCAAGCCTTTGGATTTAAGGGCATCCAGGTAGCTGCCCTAGGGGAAATGGACTGCAGGAGTGAGAAAGGAAACCGGTCCGCCAGAGGCCCAGGCTGTGGGAGGAAAGGCATCCCAGGCAGATGGAGGCTGGAGGAAAGTGAAGGACAGGACTGGGAAAGCACCTTCCCCGAGAGCAGCAGTTCAATAAAGGAATATTAGTTGGATTTGGGCCGGGCACGGTAGTTCATGCCTGTAATCCCAGCACTTTGGGATGCTAGGCACGTGGAGTCAGGAGATTGAGACCATCCTGGCCAAGGTGGTGAAACCCTGTCTCTACTAAAAATACAAAAATTAGCTGGGTGTGATGGTGCATGCCTGTAATCCCAGCTATTCGGGAAGCTGAGGTAGGAGAATCCCTTGAACCAAGGAATTGGAGGTTGCAGTGAGCCAAGAACGTGCCACTGCACTCCAGCCTGCTAACAGAGCGAGACTCCATCTCAAAAAAAGAAAAAGAAAAGAAAGAAAGAAATATTAGTTGGATTTGAATTCTCAGCCATCCTGCAGCTTGGTCCCCCCAACAGTGACCCAAGTGTCACATCCCACACACCTCTTCGGAGGAGGCACTCAATAAAAACAAGTTGCGTTGAATGCCAGTTGGTCACTCACAGTACTCCCGTCTACATCAGTGGGGAATAATTGAGAATTGACATTTCTACCTGATAAGGTATCGGCCCTGACTCTGCAGGTGTGGCAGAGATCTCAGTTTAAATGGTTTGCTCCAAGAAAGTACAAAACAGGAGCATGAGGACAGAATTATCTGATTAGGCGATGTGGAACTCTACCTGTTCCCTAGGCTGGGCCCCAGGCCCGTGGCAGCAGCAAGGAGCTGAGCGCGTTTGCTGGGAAACAGTTTCCTCCACACCTTCCTGACAGTGAGAAGTCCCAGACTTACCTGCACCTCATATGCACTGCTGGGGTTTTCGTGTGACTTTTGATGATAAGTTATAGCAAATGGAGCCAGGTGATGTGGGCTAATCCTGTTTGCCAACTGCATGACCTCGGAGATGTCGCTTCTCCACTCCAGGCTTCATTTTCCAAACTCAAAAGGGAGGCTGTTTGCCTCACTTGTGACTCTTCAGATGAAACCGTCTATATAAAAGCACCTTGTAAATCCTAGAGGCTATGTAGGTGCCAGGCATTATTGACACTCTGTGATAATGATTTTAAAATGAACATGATTTTTTTTTTTTTTTTTTTTTTTTGAGGCAGAGTCTCATTCTAACACCCAGGCTGGAGTGCAGTGATGTGATCTCAGCTCACTGAAGCCTCCCCTCCCGGGTTCAAGTGATTCTCCTGCCTCAGCCTCCCAAGTAGCTGTGACTACAGGCATGCAAGACCACACCTGACTAATTTTTGTATTTTTAGTAGAGATGGGGTTTCATCATGTTGGCCAAGCTGGTCTCTAACTGCTGACCTCATGATCTGCCCGCCATGGCCTCTCAAAGTACTGGGATTACAGGCCTGAGCCACTGCACCTGGCCTAGATGAGATTTTCTAATGGGGAATAAAAAGGTAACCATTTATTGTGGGCATGTTCTTACTAAATCTCCCTCCCTATCAGTTCTATTTTTGACAGTTCCCAAATAAGAATACAAAGTCCCAGGGAGGTGAGCATGAATCTTGCCCCCTGTCATGGGAGAGGCTAGGTTCAAATCCAAAACTGGCTGCTTCCAAGTCTATCTTTCACACTTTCAGGCAGCCTCAGGGAACACCAGCATATATGTTTGCTCAGCCAGAATCTGACAGGTCTGAGTGACCAACACTTAGTTAGCCGAGGACTTTCCTGCTTTTAGCCTGAAAGCCCCACATCCCGGACAAACTAGAACAATTGGCCACCCTGCTTGGGTGCCTCCCTGTCTTGGTCATTGCCCTCCCTAAGCCAAAGGCTGTCATGAGGGTGAAGCTGGGGATATTGCAGGGAAGGGGGAGGAGAGCAAAGGGAAATTGATGTTTTAGTCCAGGCCTCACTCTTACAACGAGCCCCTATTGCCAGGCAGGGTTATACATACAGCACCGGCTGCATAGACAGGGCCATCCAACGAAAGGGACGATAAATATTATAGCCTGCTTTTGGCATTCATTTGTACTTTAAAATCATATACTCTTCACAATAGGTGAGGCCTGGGCCTGTCTCACCTTTGGAAGCTGCTGGCCCGTAACTGCTTTCCTTAGCCTTCCCAGCCTGCCTGTCTTTGACTTTAAGTCCTGCATAAAGAGTTTTACATTTTGGCTGAATTATTACTTGACCTTCAGATGAAGGAAGGAAGCCCAGAGGCTGCTGAGTGACATCCTTTTCCTTGGCTCCTGCATTTTATTTGCTCAGATCAACAGAGGGGATTCTGAAGCTGACTGGACAAGAGCTAGTGTACCCTGTGGGTAGGGGTGAAAAACAGGTACCCTGAGAAGGGGTCTGAGGCTGTAGCCCACCCCAAACCAGCTCTCCATGCATTAGTCCTGCAGCTCAGTTGTCTGTGAGGAAGCTTTTAAGCCTTTCCTGGATGAGGGTACATGGGTGGGAAGACGGTGAAGCCAGTCCCTGCTGGAGGCCTGCTGTTTTAGGAGGCCCTGACATCATATTGTTAATGTTGAACCAGAGTTTGATTTGTGCTTGGGAGTCTGAGCTTGTAGCTGGGCTCCTGCAGAAACCTCATGAAAGATGCATTTCACCAGGCAGTTCCAGGGGAGAGACCAGCTTAAATTACAGCTCGACAAATCCAAATATTGGCATATCTGCAAATCCAAATGTGGGGATTTCAAAAAATAATCTAAATTCTAAGAATCTTATTTTGCACTTCTTGTGCAAGAAGAGGATGAGATATTCAAAGAGGAGGCAAGGCTGTCAATAATGAGAGAGGCTTCGGCAGAGCAAACCTGACCTCCTTATCTTTCCTCGGGCATTCTTCATGCTTCCAGGGAAGAAGCATTCAGACATGAGAGGAAGACAGCATTTCTTCAGCATGGCTTTCTGCAGGACAAATGGGTAGGGGAACCACCCACCCAGCATTTAGGACACAGGACTCAGCAAATCTAATTTGTCAATTTCTGTCTGGCCTGGGCAGAGGGATCGCCATGGATCACACACTTCACTGAAGTTGATTCGCAGCACAGTAGCCCCAGGGATTCTGTGAGACTGAGAGCCAAGCTAGGTCACTCCTCTGCTCAAAACCCTACCATGGCTCCCCATCTTCCTTGCAGAAGGGCCAAGTCCCTACAATAGCTCCTAAGACCCTGCTCCCCCATAACCTCTCTGACACCTCATCACTTACACCTCCAGATATTTATTAGCCCCTTGCTGTTTCTTCCCAGTGGCTGTTCTTTCTGTTTGGAGTACTTCTCCCTCCACCCCAAGTTCCTCCCCAATATTTTCATAGAGTGCTCCTTTAAGTCATTTTTTTTTTTTTTTTTTTTTTTTTTTTGAGATAGGGTCTCAGCTCTGTTGCCCAGGCTGAAGTGCAGTGGTACAATCTTGGCTCACTGCAAACTCTACCTCCCAGGTTCAAGTGTTTCTCCTGCCTCAGCCCCCTCAAATAGCTGGGTTTACAGGCACAGATTGGGCAAATTTTTTAGTATTTTTAGTAGAGATAGGGTTTTGCCACGTTGGCCAGGCTGTTCTCGAACTCCTGACCTCAAGTGATCCACCAACCTTGACCTCCCAAAGTGCTGGGATTACAGGTGTGAGCCACTGCGCCCGGCCATTCCTTTAAGTCTTGACTCAGATATTACTACCTTGGTGAGTCTTCCCTGAAAGCCCTATTTAAAATTCTAAGTGTCGTCCCATACATACTCCTCCTTCCTGTCCCTGCTCTGCTATCTGTAACTTATTCTACTACCTTATCCCCTGTTAGTACTCTGTATAATTGGCTAAATTATTTTTATCATCTCTCCTAGACTATGAGCTCTATGAAGTCAGAGTTTTGTTTGTTCACTGAGGCATCCTTAGCTCCTACCACAGTGGTTGACACATGCTAGACTCAATAAGCTATGGTTAAATGAATAAATAAAAGAGCTTTTTATGAGTCACTTCTATTTATGGGCACAATTTACAGATGAGAAGATTAATTCTAAAATCACTAAATGCCTGTGATGTGTCGGGCACTGCAGACCAGGCAGTTGAATTATAGAGAGGTTAAGAAATTAGGCACAGGAAACGAAGCTAAGTTCACCAAGAAATGACAGCTCTGTGGCTCAGCATGGCAGCCACTGGTCACATGGCTATCGGGCATCCGCAATGTAACTAGTCTGAACTGAAATATGTCATAAATGCAAAATGTATACCAACTTCCAAGACAATATAAAGAAGGAAAATATCTTACTAATTTTAAAATATTGATTACATGTTGAAGTGACAAAATTTGAATCTGTTGGGTTAAGTGGAATCTATTATTAAAATTAAATCACTTGTTTCTTTTTACTTTTTAAAAATGTGGCCACCATAAAAATTTAGAGTATGCTTGTGGTTTGTATTTGGGCTTGGATTTTTAACGGGCAGCCCAATTCTAGCAATTTCCAATCCACCTTGCACCTCCATCTTTAAGAATATTATTACCTCTTTGACTCTTGAGGGCAAGGATGCCATAACCTTGTCTTTTCTGTAAGAATAAGATCAAAGATATGTAGAATATATCAATAAATCTCAAAGGCATTAACATGCCTGTCTTAGTTTCTGCTGTTATAACATAGTGCAATAGATTGGGTGGCTTATAAATAAAAGAAATTTAGTTTTCACAATTCTAGAGACTGCAAGTCTGAGATCAAGGTGCCCGCATGGTTAGAGTCTAATGCAGGCTGCCATCTTCTGGTTGCATCCTGTCATGGCAGATAGAGGGCAAGAGAGCTCTCTGGGATCCCTTTTAGAAAGGCACTTATCCCACTCACAGGAGCTCCACCCTCATGACCTAATAACCTCCCAGAGGCCTCACCTCCTAATACCAATGAGGCAGAATAGGTAGTCGGTGTTCTCCAGACGCAGCAACTGTGGTGACCCTACAGTCAACGCAATAAGCCTCAGCATTCACATTGTCATGGGCACAGTCAAACAAAGCTATCTTCAGAAGGAACTTTCCCTTCTAGATAGTGTGTGCGCTTTGATTTTACCTGTTCTCGAACTGACCCTTTGCTCATTATAATAGTAAAAACACACCTTTGGGTGGAGATTTAAGATGCTAATGAGACATGCGGCCTAGGAACAAGCATGAACAGCTACTGTACATGAGCACCCAGAAGACCACCCAGAGCACACTTACCAGTAACACCTCTTTCTTTTTTTTTTTTTTTTTTTTTTTGAGACAGAGTTTCGTTCTTGTTACCCAGGCTGGAGTGCAATGGCACGATCTCGGCTCACCGCAACCTCCGCCTCCTGGGTTCAGGCAATTCTCCTGCCTCAGCCTCCTGAGTAGCTGGGATTACAGGCACGCGCCGCCATGCCCAGCTAATTTTTTGTATTTTTAGTAGAGACGGGGTTTCACCATGTTGACCAGGATGGTCTCGATCTCTCGACCTCGTGATCCACCCGCCTCGGCCTCCCAAAGTGCTGGGATTACAGGCTTGAGCCACCGCGCCCGGCCAACCTCTTTCTATCTCTTTATAATCATGTAAGACTCCCATAACGGAGTCTCCCTAGTGCCGGTGTTTGCTGTCTCATACTTAAAAGCAGCCCACCCCGAATCCTCTATCTTTCAGGGTGTACTATTTATTCTGCATTTAACTTTCTTTTCTTTTTTTTCTTGAGACGGAGTTTCGCTCTTGTTGCCCAGGCTGAAGTGCAATGGTGCAATGGGGCGATCTCGGCTGGCTGCAACCTCCGCCTCCCGGGTTCAAGCAATTCTTCTGCCTCAGCCCCCTAAGTAGCTGGGATTACAGGTGGCCACCCCTATGCCTGGATAATTTTTGTATTTTTAGTAGAGACGGCGTTTCACCATGTTGGCCAGGCTGGTCTGGAACCCCCAGCGAGGGGTGGGGTGGTGCAGGAGACAGGTCGGGGTTGCAATGAGCCCAGCCAAGATCAGGCCACTTCACAGGCACAGGGCCAAAAAGTGATTTTGAATTTCAAGTATGTGCTCAGGTTTGCAAAACAAAGGAGTTAAATGGAGCTGGGAGGAAGTTAACAGGGTAAAGTGTGGGTGAAGGAGGAGAAACGCGCGCGCGCACACACACACACACACACACACACACACACGAAAACTTTAAAGAGTTATACATTTGTAAGAGCCTGTTAAAAAGAGCAAACCAAAGCTAGCTGCACAGGGCATTAACTGCCTGTTTGCTGAATGAAACGTTGGCTGGATTATGTGAGTGAAGGGTGAAGTCCTTGCTTCGTAAGGCCAGGACTTACCTTTGCTCTAATGTGAGAGCCCAGCCCTAGGCTCTGAGGCTGTGGCCCCGTGTAGGCCACTGTATACTGCTGCTCAGCTGAGGCTGGCAGTCCACTTCTAGGAAACCTTAGTGAACACCTGCCTTGCGTACTTCTGCTCAGCTACTGCACTGAGAGGACTAAGATGTGATCCCTGCTCTGTAGAGACTCACAGCCTATCACTCTGACTAGCACTTAATAGGTGATCAGGAAGCATTTTTGAAGTGATGGATTAATGAATGCATAGAATGAAGTTTTTGTCTTAAGGGCACAAAAAGTAGTTGAAAATGCCGGACAAGGGATATTTAGGGCCTGAGCCAAAAGCATAAGGATAAAAGCTATATTTACTCGGCTTTTGCAAATCAGCATAGCTGTCACATTCTGCATAGCCACAAGCCAGCAAAAAGATGAAGGCTTATTTCTGAGACAGCAGTAGGATTCATTCTGGGGCACATCCTATGTTACCTGGTTCATCCTCCCTGAACCTCACAGGGCAACTTTTATTATTATGCTCATACCCATTTTATAGCTGGGGAAAGTGAAACACCAGGAGAAACTTGTCCCCATCTAGAGCCCGCACATCAGCCAGCCAACAGGGCATGGACCCAGGCAGGTCCGATCTCAAGGCCACTGCATATGGCACCTTCCTACTCTGGTCACAGTTGTCCCGGGGATATCACAAACAACAACGGGAAGGAGCTTCTTGGTGAGGTAAATACATCCATTGATCAAGTGTTTCTTTTTCCTCTTCCTCCTCATCTCACTGGAGTATGCTTCACCCAGAGCAGCTGGCCCCAGGGTTTCAGATGGGTTGCTTAGACTTCAGCACACCCATACAGATTTCAGGAACAGATTGACAGAAGGAAAAGGAACCAGAATTTTCTTTATAGGCACCGTCCAGGGCGAGGGTGGAGAGAGAATAATCTGGGGACCCTGACTGATGTGACAAATTAATTTATTTCCGTGGGAGGGTCTGAGCCATTAAAGCATTGGGGGCATGCCAACAAAGACAAATAAATTGAATTTCAGTGTGCCCTTCCGTATCCCCATGCCCCTGCAGGCACGTAAACATCACCAACCGGGGTGTGAAGAGGTCTGCGAGTTTGGCAAGGTCAAAAATATTCCCATTCCTACCAGGCAAATTTCTCTCACCTAGTGATTAACAAATTCCTGCCCAAATCCTCGGGGACTAGCTCAACGTTTCCCAAAGTCATCCTCTGCCCTTTTCCTTCCATGTCCCCAAGCCCCAGGGCCTCTGGCCTCCTGAGTCATTATGTAAATGATTCATTCACAGGCAAACTCTTAACAGCCATTCACTAGGAATACTCCACCTGCAAGGTCTCTAGTTAACTGGATTTCTGTTTAACTGAAGGTTAAATAAAACCTGTGTTTTTGTATCCCTGGATATTGAAAATCTTTCTAAACTGTGTTAGTTCACCCACCTTTCTAAGTTTCTGTAGCAGAATGAAAATAATTATGCTTTTGCTTGGTGATTGGGCATCTTGCAGTGCCATAGGGCATTATTCTGCCTATCAGTTAGGATTAAAATTTAACTGCAGTCGTAGACTTTGGTGAGAAGTTAGGCTGTAACCTTCTGAGTTAAGAAGGAAATCTGTCTAATTTTGTTGAGACAAACACAGCCCCTTGCCTTCCTAATACCTAGCAGCGAGTCAGGAGCTCCTTCTTGAAAATGCTGATGGAATTGATGAATGCCTGATATGAATTTTTTTTTTTTTTTTGAGACAGTCTTGTTCTGTTATGCAGGCTGGAGTGCAGTAGCACAATCTTGGCTTACTGCAACCTCTGCCTCCAGAGTTCAAGCGATTCTCCTGCCTCAGCCTCCTGAGTAGCTAAGATTACAGGTGAGTGCCACCACACCTGGCTAATTTTTGTAGTTTTAGTAAAAAGATGTCACCATGTTGCCCAGGCTGGTCTCAAACTCCTGACCTCAAGTGATCTGCCCGCCTCGGCCTCCCAAAGTGCCAGGATTACAGGCCTGAGCCACCGTGCACAGCCAAGACTGAATTTCTTTATTGCAGTGTTTTTTCCTCGTGATAATTCTCTCTGCCCTTTATTGATTGCTAGTGATTGCAGGTGTTGTGCTAAGTGCTTGGCAGGCTTAAGTCATTTCATTTGAGTTGCCACACAGTGAGTGGGCTTTACTTTCATTCTGCAGAGGAGGAAATGAAACCTGCAAAAAGGTTGAGTGACTTGGTCAAGAGGTGCTGAAGCTAAAAAGTGACAAATCAAAATTCACATAGCTTGAGGGGTTTGGGGAATGGTAGTCTTCCTCTTAAGGGGGTATCCACCCCCTTAATACAGAGACACCGCTAAAATGCTGAGGAAATGGAACCTAGAGGAAATGGGAATTGAGTGGGACACACATATGTGTGTGTGCACCCCGATGGCCCTAGACTTCCCATCTGTTAGGGAACAAGTGTGGTGTAGTGGTTTTAGAGAAGTGATTTCCAAATTATCTGTGGGAAAGAGTAAAGGCTATTCATTTTATTTACTTGATTTATTAACAATGTCCAATATTTTATAGACTGATATCTTTGTAAAATATCATGGATATGAATTACTGAAGGAATGAAGTACAAAATAATAAAATGACATCCATGCTTGCTGTGAGCGGACTGTATTGCTCCGAAATTGATATGTTGAAACCTAATCTTTAATGTGACAGCGTTAGGAAGCAGGGCCTAGGGTGGGTGGGGTGATCAGATTGGGTGGAGTCCTCATGAGGTGGACTAGTGCCCTTACAAAAGAGGCTTCAGCAAGATCTCTCCCTTGCACCATTTACCATACAAAGACAGGCTGAGAGGCTACCATCTGTGAATCAAGAACTGGGTTCTCACCGGACACTGAATCTGCCAGCATCTTAGTCTTGGACTTCTCAGCCCCTAGAATGGTGAGAAATAAATTTCTGATTGGTTCTTTTTTTTTTTTTTTTTTTGAGAGGAAGTCTTGTATCCAGACTACAGTGCGGTGGAGGGATTTCAGCTCACTGCAACCTCTGGCTCCCAGGTTCAAGCGATTCTTATGCCTCAGCCTCCCAGGTAGCTGGGATTGCAGGTGTGTGCTACCATGCCTAGCTAATTTTTGTATTTTTAGTAGAGACAGGGTTTCACCATGTTGCGCAGGCTGGTCTTGAAGTCTTGACCTCAGGTGATCCACCTGCCACAGCCTCCCAAAGTGCTGTGATTACAGGTGTGAGCCACCAAATTTCTGGGTTTTTTTAGAGCAGTTTATGTTTTGTTAGAGCAGCCTGAATGGACTAAGATAAAGCCTCAGTTGTTTGTTGTTACTATTTTCTAGATTTCACAGGCACAAAATAATTGCCAAATTGTTACTAGATTTCTAGAGGTTCACTCCCAATTTCCGTTCTTCTTTCCATTTAGATAGGTGGATTGATGGATTGATAAAGGTCCTCCTATTCCATTTTCTGTTTTATTTGTGTGTGTGTGTGTGTGTGTGTGTGTGTGTGTGTGTGTGTGTGATGGAGTCTTGATGTCCAGGCTGGAGTGCAATGGTGCAATCTCAGCTCACTTCAACCTCCGCCTCCCAGGTACAAGTGTTTCTTCTGCCTCAACCTCCCTAGTAGCTGGGACTACAGGTGCCCGCCATCATGCCCAGCTAATTTTTTGTATTTTTAATAGAAATGGGGTTTCACCATGTTGCCCCGACCAGTCTTGAACTCCTGACCTCAGGTGATTCAACTGTCTCGGCCTCCTGAAGTGCTGGGATTACAGGAGTGAGCCAATGCGCCTGGCCTCCTATTCCGTTTTCTAGCACTAAGTGGGACTAGGTTTTGCTTCCCCAAGTGTGGCCCTCTAATTGGCAGCATGGGCCTCACCTGGGAGCATGTAGAAACTGCAGGATATCAGACCTTGCCAACAACCCATTAAAACAGAATCTGCATCTTAACAAGGTCTCCAGGTGATTTTTGTTGTGTGTGTCAATGCTTAAGAGCACTAATTTAGAGCGTAGACTCTGCGGTTGGACCACCTGTTTTAATCCTGATCTTTCTCTTACTTCTGTGTAACCTCAGGTAAATCACTTGGCCCCTCTGTGCTTCAGTCCCTAGTTTTTTTAATTTTTGTTTGTTTGTTTGTTTGTTTGTTTTGACACACAGTCTCACTCTGTCACCAAGCTGGAATGCAGTGGCACTATCTTGACTCACTGCAACCTCCACCTCCCAGGTTCAAGCGATTTTCCTGCCTCAGCCTACAGGATTACAGGCATGCACCACCATCACAGGCTAATTTTTATATTTTTAATAGAGATGTGTTTTCACCATGTTGGCCAGGCTGGTCTGGAACGCCAGACCTCAAGTGATCTGTCCACCTCAGCCAGTGTTGGGAATACAGGGGCAAGCCACCACACCTGGCCCAGTCCTTAGTTTTATCAGCACTCACCTCTCTGGACTGTTAGGAGGTTTTCCGGTAATGGAACTGGAGGGTTGAAGCTATTAAAACTGCTCTTATGGGCCTGGCACATAGTCATGGCTCAATTGCTGTTGTTATTAATGCTTTTTTAAAAAAAATTATTATCCTTAAGCCACCTTTGTTGTCTTTGAGACCTAGGATCCAGCCAATGATGTTTACTTGGACAGTTGAAGTAAATATCATTGGCCTGGAGAGTTTCCCTTTTCCCCGCCTAAACCTCATCATTTGGCAGTGGGACTACTGATGCCATTTAAAACTCACTTGGACAGGTTTCTTACGGCACTTGGGATCGTCTATTTGTGCTAACCATCCTGAATGGGGTGAGTCTACAAGAGGCCCTGAAAGGTGACACATTCTGGTTTTCCAGGCTGTCCAGGACAGACGTTCCCTGGCTCACTGGGCTGTTTTGACAGATGGAACCAACGGGGGTGAGCTGGGAGAGAGACACACACTGGGATGGTGAAGTTTCTGTGGTGCAGTGATTCTGGCGGCTCTCTCCTTTCTTCCACCATCTTCACAGATGAAACCAGTGTGTTCTCTAGTGAGATGGACAATTGCATAAACCTGGAGCCAGGAAAAGGCAGCTAACAAAAGTGAGCAGTCAGCCAAGTAGAGTTTGCTGGAGATTTACACAGAAACCAACCCACAGACACAGAGCTGCTGGATTTATAACAAGGGCTGGATAATTTGTTCTTGTGTGCTAAGGTAAGGGTAAACAAATTTCAGGCTGGGATGCAAGCCTCTACCTGCAGAAGTCAGGAAAGATTCCCTGCCCTGTTGTTGAATGGCTAGCTTGGCAAATTATCCATAGAGGCTTATTTCTTAGAGACTTCATCTAGAGGTCACGCGCAGGCCCAAGAGTGAAAGGTGGAGGGGAGGGGAGCTCTTGTGTTCCTGTGCAACGTACAAGCTCGGAAGTGGAAGTGGTCATGGCCCTGGCTATGACATTTGGAAAATCCTCCAGAGAAAAGCTGGGTCACTTCTGAGAGAAGCCAGGCAGCAAGTATGATTCAGGAAGTACACCGGGAAATGTAGGTTCCCATTTCAGCTCACACTTGGCCTTGGTCCCACAGTCACACCCCCTCTGGACCTGGCTCTTCTGCAAATATTGTTAATAGCAGAGGGTTGAGTGCTCTATATTTCCATAGTTTTTCCTCACATCTGCACAGAAGAAATTACTTACTATGCCACTGGAACTGGCTTGTTCGGTCTCCTCTGTCGCAACTTCTTTTTCTGTTTGTTTTTGAGACAGAGTTTTGTTCTTGTTGCCCTGGCTGGAGTGCAATGGTTGCAATGGTGCAATCTCAGTTCACTGCAACCTCTGCCTCCTGGGTTCAAGTGATTCTCCTGCCTCAACCTCCCAAGTAGATGGGATTAGAGGAATGCACCACCACGCCTGACTAACTTTTGTATTTTTAGTAGAGATGGAGTTTCTCCATGTTGTTCAGGTTGGTCTCGAACTCCCAACCTTGGTGATCTGCCCGCCTGGGCCTCCCAAAGTACTGGGATTACAGGCATGAGCCACTGTGCCCGGCCCCTCTGTCACAAATTCTACCTTCAGGGGACAAAGGCAATAATATCTTGATAATCTTTGTGTCCCGTATGTCTAAGCCTACTCTATAAGTGCTATTAATGTTCACAGAAATAAGGAAGAGGCCAGAGCTCTGAGGGTGAGCCTATTTTAGAAACAAAAAAAGAATGCAATGTAAATTTTGGAAAATTATTTTCCAATATAATATCCTATTTGGTGTTTTGCATATATTTTCTATAATCCTAATTATTCTGTAATGTATTATTATCCCTGCTTTACAGATATTGAGAACTGAGGCTCTAGAAATAAGAAACTCAACCAAGAAAACACATCTTTTTTTGTTGTTGTTTTTCCTGAGATAGAGTCTTGATGTAGTTCTGCAGGCTGGCGTGCAGTGGCACAATCTCAGCTCACTGCAACCTCCGCCTCCCAGGTTCAAGCGATTCTCCTGCCTTAACCTCTCAAATAGCTGGGATTACAGGTGCACGCCACCACAACCGGCTAATTTTTGTACTTTTAGTAAGGACAGGGTTTCACCATCTTGGCCAGGCTGGTCTTGAACTCCTGACCTTGTGATTCACCCACCTCAGCCTCCCAAAGTGCTGGGATTACAGACATGAGCCATCACGCCTGGCTGAAAACACATCTTTTATGTAGAGGAACCAGGATGCAATCCTGTGACTGTTAGACACCCAACCCCAGGTCACCCAACCTGATGCAAGAGTCCTGATTCCATCCTATATTGCTGTCCATATTCTTTTTGGTTCTCCCCCAAGTCCATGCCTAGTTACCATTTCACCTATTTGTAAAATATGGGGGCGTTGAGTGCATGGTCCCATAGGCTGCTTGTTAATGGGTGTCAGAAGTGCAGGAGGAGGAAGTATGCAGCCTGGGAGACTGGGCTTCAAGGCTTCAAGACACTCACAAGCCAAGGCCAGTGTGAGTGTCCCACAAATTAAATGTTGCTGCACAGACTTGGGCAAAAGGGAAGCAAATGAGGAGCCAGTCACCAGTGCAAGGGGCTTCCAGAGGCCTAGGGACTTGAAGCGCCATCTAGGATTCTTGAATGGCCAGGCCAGTGGGATAGAGAACACATTGATCTCCAAAGATGGGTGTGGCCAATTCGTGTTCACAGTAAGGCAGACATATGCGTGTATGACTTGCATGCACGCACAGAGACATAGAGACCTTAATCAAGGGAGTACTGGTGTGTAGCCAGAGGCACAGGACAAGATCCTTTTACTTTGCAGATAATGTCATTAGAACATTCAGGTTTCCCTAGTGTAGGACTTTGCAGGTTATTAAGGTCTTTTTTCACACAGCCTCCTCTGTCCTGTTGCTTTCCATATTCTTGGTGCAGGTAGCATAGATAATAACATATTAATCACATTTTGCAGAAAATGGTGAGAGAAATATATCCTATATGCTATATATGTTTGTATATATATTCATGCTTTTTTCCTTCTTATTTTTCTATATACTCTGTAGTCCATTTCTAGAAGTTTATCCAAAAAGCTGATAAGCATGGTTGCCTCTCGGTAGAGATTTAAGTTTCAGAGGTAGGAAAGAGAGTAACTTTGCATAACATCTTCTGGTATAGTATTTGATTCTTGTAATCATGGGTATGGATTCCTTATTCAAAATGATAAGCTAAAAATACAGGAAACCCTGTCAAGTGTCTGTCTTACAGCTGCATGTTTCTGAATTGCATCCTTTCCATGAATGATTTTTTCTGAATGTGATTAACTCTTAGTGTATTTATGATATGATTTAAGGCTGTTTTCTCACTTAATGGAAGGAAGTGGATGACTGACAGAAGACCTTAAGGGTAAAGAAGGTAGAGGTGCTCAAGAGGTGGGCAATTCCTCCAATCCAAGCCAAAAAGGGCTGTACCAACTACTGGGGAGTGATACTGCCAATAATTTCAGCAAATCAGCTATGAAGAGTTGGGCTCTTTATGCTGACACTTGGCTGAAGTTGCAGTATCTAAGAGTATTGGGAGATTTGAACTGGACTTAGGAAACTGATTTTTTATCTTATTTATTATTTATTTATTTATTTTTGAGACAGAGTTTTGTTCTTGTCACCCAGGCTGGAGTGCAATGATGCAATCTTGACTCACTGCAACCTCCACCTCCCTGGTTCAAGTGATTCTCCTGCCTCAGCCTCCCGAGTAGCTGGGATTACATGCGTGCGCTACCACGCCTGGCTAATTTTTGTATTTTTAGTAGAGACAAGGTTTTGCCATGTTGGTCAGGCTGGTCTCAAACTCTTGACCTCAGGTGATCCACCTGCCTTAGCCTCCCAAAGTGCTGGGATTACAGGCATGAGCTATGGCACCTGGTCAATATCAAGGCTTCTTAACAGCAAACACACTAAGCTGAGCCACAACCTAGAGATTGATTAAACATACAAAACCCCCCTCTGTGCAATAGTAAAATATAATTCAAGCCTCGATGCTATTAAATGAGAGAAAGAAACACCACTTTTCCTCCTGCTAAATAGCGGCTGAATCAAATGGACAGGGCGAGTATTTACTTGTGTGAATTGCCCCCCTACACAAAATTAGGACTTGTCAAGGGAAAAGTGATTGGATATAAAGAATGCTCTTAATGATCTTGCTTCAGTAGCATGGGCAAATGCCTTTATGAAAAAGACAAGAATGGACAGCTTTAAGGAAGATATTTGAGTTTGCTTTTGCTGTATAACAAGTCATTCCAAATGTAGTGACTTTTTACATTTAAAGTTTGAACATTCATAAACATCAACTTGTTTATGAATGTGTGGATTGGCAGCTTGGAGTGGACTCATCTGAGAGACTTACCTCTGCTCTGTTCAGTGTCAGCTTGGCTTCGTGTTCTATCTGTGATTTCAGCCAGATGGCGGGATAGTTGGAGTGGTTGGGTTATCTGGGCCTTTCTTTCTATGGGTTTCTTGTCCTATACTCACCTTCTTCACATGATGGCAGAAAGGTCTCCTATTATTGAGTAACAAATGACTCCAAAACTTGATGCAAGAAGCTGCCACCATTTGATTTGCTCATAACTCTGTGGGTCGTCATTTTGGATGAAGCTCAGTTTGGTGATTCTTCTTCTGGGTTCTCCTGGAGTCTTCCATGTGGCTTAACGGAGGCTGAATTGTCTATGATGGTCTTACTGGTTGTGGTCTACTGATGCCTGGCAGTTGGTGCTGGGTATTCGCTGGGCCACCTGTTGCTAGCAGGCTAGCCTGGGCTGCTTCACATGGTGAAGAGGTTTGAACAGCAGCAAGAAAAAGGGTAAGTTTCAATGCCTAAGTGCTTTTCAAGCTTCTACTTGCATTGTATTTGCTAGTGCCTGCCCCCCTCCCAACCCCACTGGCCCAAGCAAGCCACGTGGTCAAGCCCAGAATCAGTGTGGGAGGGGACCATGTAAGGTGACATCTACAAGGAGACATACTTTCTTGGGGACCGTTATTCTACCAATCCACCACATAAGCCTCAAACCAGTGACTTGAATGTCTGCAGGGATCTCCTTACCTTGTCACTGCTTTTCTCTGCAAGTCCTCTGCATTGCTTTAGACAAGCCCCTTTCCCCAGGGAAGGAACCACAGCTGCCCCCAGCTCTAGAAATCACTTTCTTAGCTTCCCACTTAGGTGGTGGGAAGAACCCTGACTAGTCTGTCACGGACAGACTTCCGTCCCAAGGCTACGTAATTGGGATACTATTATCAGCGGTTTCCACTGTAACTACATGTTTGGATGGGGTTGTAGAAGGAACAGTTTTGGAGACACCATCCTAACACTGAGCTGATGTCCCTGGACTAACAAAGGCATACTGGCCAGACAAGACCAACAGATGGAGTTAGGGACCGTTTGAACAGGAAACCTCACCCTCTATTTCTGGAGATTTTTATTTTGTTAGTTGGTTGAAAGGATCTGGTTTTAATAAGAATTTAAGGTAGTGTAAATTCAGTTTACATCATTTTCTAAAACATTACCTTATTAAACAAGGCTACACATTTTCCTTATTTTAATTTTTTATTCATTTTTTATTTTTTGGAAAAAGATGCAGACTAGCATCTAAGGCTGGCCCCAATGGGAAATCTACCTGGGTGCTCTTGGTGGCGAATATACCAAAGTGATTGCATTGCTGTCTTATTCTCCTTTTCCTGAAACTGTGCTGGGAAGACAGAATACAGAAAGGCATTCATTGGCATTAGCTGGCACATCAGTCAAGGCCTGAACTGGCACATCAGTCACATCAGGGAAGGTTTATTTCTTCCTCCAATCCTGTTAGAAGTTTAAGAGCATGCAAAGGCTGTTCCACCATGTGCTCTGTGGATGGGCAAGCAGAAATGTCTGGGGTGGCCTCGGCCACAGAGCCTCTGATAGAGGCCTTTCTGCTGCATCGCACTGAGGTTCCCAGCACGGGCAGTGTCAGGGCCTACCCTTGCCTTCATTTAATTGGGGCAAAGGAAAGTGAAGAGAGAGTGCCTGAGAGCAAAGGAATGCTGGCCTTGGGGAATGCTCTCCAGTTTGTACAAATAGCAGAGATTCCTGAAGGGCTTAGAGGCAGGCTCTGAGAGGCAGCCATGGCGATCGGAGCCTCTTTCCTCCCTGCTACCAGAGAGAGGCTGCTTGCTCTCCCTTCCCAGAGGCCCGTGCTAGAGTGCCTGGGCTTATTTCAGAAATTCTCCTAGACACAGGGACTGCTCAGACGCACACCCTTAATTGGTGGAGCCAGCTCCTCTCTGCCTTGGTGCCCCGTGGCATTTCACTGGCACCCATCTGCACAGCAAACACTTGCCAGTAATTGTGGGACCACCACTTTTAGTTAACAGGCTCTGGTTTGCTGTCAAGGGGTTATGAGTTCTTTTTGGGCTCTTTGGAGAAATTGGGATGTGTTTATCAACAGGTTGGCTAAGGGGTCTTGTCTGTGACTTTGGAAGATTAAGGCAATCAGACTTCACCTATTCCCAATTCGGAATTCTCACTTCTCCCTCCCTGTACAACTGGGGCTTGCATCTCCACTAGTCCTCAGTGAGGTTTTGGGGACCAGGGAAGAGGAAAGTGGGATCTAAGATTCATCTGTGGGTACAAAAGTGGGTGGGATTAGGACAGTGCTCCTACTTCAATTGGCATACCCACTTTTTTTTTTTTTTTTTTTTCCTGAGATGGAGTCTTGGTCTGTCACTCAGGGTGAAGTGTAGTGGCACTATCTCGGCTCACTGCAACTTTTGCCTCCTGGTTTCAATTGATTCTCGTGCCTCAGCCTCTCAAGGAGCTGGGACTCTGGGCATGTGCTACAATGTCCAGCTAATTTTTGTATTTTTATTAGAGACGGTGTTTTGCCATGTTGGCCATGCTAGTTTTGATCTCCTGGCCTCAGGTGATCCACCTGCCTCAGTCTCCCAAAGTACTGGGATTATAGTAGTGAGCCACCATGCCCAGCCTGGCATTCCTCTGTTTTTATATTTTATATATTGAGTGAAGAGCTACATTATAAAATTTCTACAAATTAATAGTTTTATAGATTTACAGAAAAGTTGAGCAAAAAATACAGAGTTCCCATATATTCATCCCCCAGAAAACCCTGGATGCCTATTGTTAGTTCCTTGCACTCGTGTATTACATTAATTACAATGAACCAATTGATATATTGTTATTAACAAGAGTCTGGTCAGGCATGGTGTCTCATGTCTATAATCCCAGCAGTTTGGGAGGCTGAGGTGGGTGGGTCCCTTGAGGTCAGGCGTTTGAGATAAGCCAACATGGCAAAACCCCGTCCTTAATAAAAATACAGAATTAGTAGCTGGGCCTGGTTGCATGCGCCTGTAATCCCAGTTACTCGGAAGGTTGAGGCAGAAGAATCGCTTGAACCTGGGAGGCGGAGGTTGCAGTGAGTCGAGATCTCGGCCACTGCACTGCAGTCCGGACAATATAGTGAGACTCCATCTCAAAAACAAAAACAAACAAACAAAAAAAAACAAGAGTCTATAGTACACACAAAGCTGTGTGTCCACCATCATAGTATCATACAGAATAGTTCCATTGCCCTAATAACGTCACGCACTCATCCTATTTACTCCTTCTTCCTTCTCTATCAGCTCCTGGCAACCACTGATTTCTTTCTATCTATCTCCACAGTTTTGCCTTTTATATATTTATTTATTTAACTTTATCATTTCAAACTATATTTAAAGACTACAGTAATACAAACAGGATGGAATGTTCAAAAACACAAAAACCACTGAAACAGAAACCACTACTGACACATTTCAGACATGATGCAAAAAGAGAATTAAAAAATAGTTCAACATAGAAGATCTCAAAAGTATGCAGATATTTGTGAGTTCCCCAAAACAACAGAAAAGCAGTCAGATTGTGCAGTCCCTTATATATCATGAAGTGGACTTTTGACTCTCACTGTAAACTTGAGAGAAGATCACCAAAGGCAAAGTAGAATCCTTAGAGAATTTAAAAGCTTAAGACAGAAGATGCCCTATGAGAGAGCAAAACAAACGAACAAGCAAACAAACATCTCAGGCTTCCCAGACATTATTTCCTTTGGAACACAGCTTCCCAAATCACATTTTAAGGACTGGCTTTCTCCTTGACCTTTGGATTCTCATCTGTGTCATCTGCTGTATTCACTTTCATTCCCACCTACTGAGGCTTTGGCCACCATCACATGCCCCTTCATGTTCCAAGGCTCTTTTTTTTTCTTTTTCTTTTGCTCCAGACAGGTAATCAGATCTGGCTTAGAGACAGCAATACCCAAGAAGACCAGGTTTCTATAGTCTGCCATCATCACATTTCCATATGAATTCCACTGTGCAGTGTCCAGACATTGTTACTCTTCCAGAGACAGTCCTATGGCCACATCTATAAATGTCAGTGATCCCATTTCTAGGCTTCCAGGTGGTCCTGGCATCGTAGCTGTGCATCGCCCAATACCTGCAGGTAACGGAGCCATAATGGAGCCACAGAGGCTATCTAGGAGCAGTGTTTTACCTTTTCTAGAGATTATATAATTGTAGTATGTACTTTTCACACTAACTTCTTTCACTTAGCAATATGCATTTATTGCAAGTCTTCCTGGCTTGCTAGCTCATTTAAAAAAATCATTAAGTAATATCCCATCTTATGGATATACCATCATTTTTTGGATGTAGATTATTAAAAGAGGTTTTCTTCAAAAAGTGTATTTAAAAATGGTCACTTTGGTGTTTATGGTTTTCTGTTATGAGGTGGCCAGGGTGTGGGATAGGTCAACCTGTAGGTATAATGCCCCTAGAAACAGATGTGGGGGTTGAGTGAGAATGATTGCTTCATGGAAAAAAACAATGACATGCACAGACAGACAGACAGACACACACACACACACCATTCATTTAAAATGGCTGATATTAGGGGAAGAACAATGAATCAAGAAGAGGATGTGACTCAGTATGATTTAGCAGAGACTGAAAATTTGTTCATTCATTCATCACTGATTTTTTTCATTCAACACTGATTTATAGAACACCTGACTATGACATACTTGGCCCTGGGAATGGAATAATGAACAAAGCAGATAAATGAAACTGATAAATGGAACTTTCAGTCCTCATAAATGAAACTTTCAGGAGAGTCCGGCTTTCACCAGAGTCACACTAATGAATATGTAAATACAATTGGAGCAAAGTGCTCAAAGGAAGGAGAACTTGGCCTTTCTTGGACGGTCAAGGGAAGTTCCTGGAGAAAGGGGCACTTGACGTGAAATCGTAAGGTTAACCAAAAGTTGACTTCAGGGATGGAAGAGGTTGTTGGGCCTATGATCAGTTTAACCAGGATCTTGCTTAACAGCCCCTTCTCCATTGTCTGCTCTATGGGACAACTCCATTGTGGAATGCAGCTCTTTCTGGAGTAATTGAATTATACGGTGGGTGTTATCCTATAATACCAACCCAGATTGCTGCCAAAGTATCTCCAAGCAATACAGGAAGACAGAAGAGCAGTAGTTAATGAAGCTTTATTTATTTATTTATTTTGCTACTTCCTCTTTATCCAATTTTCCTCTAACACATGTTTTGAGCAATTATGATGTTTCAAATAGGGGGGTTTTAAAATTAAATGAAATATGGAGCCTGTCTTTGAATCAACATATAATTGCATAATGCACTCTCTGGCGGCAGCTCTCATAGGGTCCTCTGGGAACATCCATGTCTGTTCATCCTGCCATACATTATTGGGTGCCTGCTGCAGGCTGGGTCAGGGATGTGGAGATGAGAGAGACACATGCTCCACCTACAAGGACCTCACTTTCTAGTGCAGGGGACAATCTGTAAATCAGTGCAGTGAGGTCTGAGAAAGAGACAAGAGGTAACAGAACTGTTTGGAAGAAGGCACTGTTGAAAAGCCTTGCCTAAAATCTGTTTTTTTGTTTGTTTGTTATTTTGAGATGGAGTTTTAGCTCTTGTTGCCCAGGCTGGAGTGCAATGGTGTGATCTTGGCTCACTACCACCTCCGCCTATCAGATTCAAGCCATTCTCCTGCCTCAGTCTCCTGAGTAGCTGGGATGACAGGCACCAGCCATCACGCCTGGCCAATCTGTTTTGCTTTAAGCAAAGGAAGTAGACCTCTTCCTATTTTATAGGAAAATCATTTGTGGAAGTATATGTAAGTATTTTAGCTAAAATATTCTCTTTCACTTAATCTGAAACCTGAGATGATACATTTCTCATTGTGGAAGAAGCCACAGTGTCCCAGCATTAAGTAAAGATCATCCAGCTTCCCAAAGTGGAAGTCAGAAGCCACCATGTAGAGGTGAGTCTAGCTTAGAGGCAAGCCACATTGTTATTTATTTCCTGCTATGGATTCTCGTGGTGTCTTGTGACAAAAATATTTGGGGCACTTAAGTATCCCCGAGTTTTCTTTTGAAATAAAGTCAACCACTGTCTGCCCTTGGTATGTTTTGTTGTTTTAAATAAGGCTCTGTCTCAATGGCACCACCTCTAGGCTCAGCCAGGGCAATTATAGAAAAGCCTCTGTGGCCTTGGAATGCATTTCCAAACAGGATTGGAATGTGGGTGAGATCTGGTAGCTCCTCACAACCTCCTGAGACCAGCAGATGTTCTGTCCCAACAACACAGGCTGACTCCAGGATGAGAGGACAGCAGTCTCAATGAAGATGCCCGTCTTCCTCCCCTCCTTCTATCTGCCTTGCAAAGAGGTTGACAGGTGAGCATTGACAGTGGCAGCAAACCACCCACGCCATGTAGTTCTGCCCATTGCACATTTTCATGAGGAGTCCGTGAAGGCTGCAGCTCCCGGGCCTCCTAGCTTGCTTGCAGTGTCCAGAACTGTTTATTGCTGCTCAGTGTCGCAGCTAAGAACTTGAGCTCTGGATTTTGACAAATCTGGCTTTGAAATCCAGCTCTGCTGCTAACTAGCTATGGGGTCTTGTACAAGTTACTTTATTTCCCTGACTCAGTCTGTAAAATGTGTATAATAATAGTACCTATATATCAGGATCCCAATAGGAAGTAGGAACTAATTATAAATGTGTAGAAGTGGTTTAGAAAACCACAAAAGATAGTAAGGTACGCAGGGTTATGGGAGCAGATCTGTGACTTTCCCTAAGTCAATATCTAAGACGGGAGATAGAAATGACAGGAACCCAGAGAAGAGAAGAGGTACTTAGAAAAGGCCTCTTTGAGGCCAGACGCGGTGGCTCATGCCTGTAATCCCAGCACTTTGGGAGACCAAGGCGGGCAGATCACGAGGTTAGGAGTTCGAGACCAGCCTGGCCAATATGGTGAAACCCTGTGTCTACTAAAAATACAAAAATTAGCTGGGCATGGTGGTGGGTGCCTGTATTTGGGAGGCTGAGGCAGGAGAATTGCTTGAACCCGGGAGGCAGAGGTTGCAGTGAGCCAAGATCGCTTCAGCCTGGCAGCAGAGTGAGACTCTGTCTCAAAAAAAAAAAAAAAAAAAAAAGAAAAGAAAAGAAAAGAAAAGATGTTTTTGAGAAAAGCCATGGCTTCATAGTCTATCAGAAATGACCTTACAGAGAGAAAATCTGACCTTATTTTACTTTCTTTCTCCAAAATCCTGCTCTTCTGAAGCTCCCTGCTGGCCAAACCCAACAAGAAGCCAGAGGGCATGGGAGCAGGTGATACAGTCTGTACAGAGTGGCCTCCCAGGGTAGAGTGAGACAAACGGAAAAGGGTGGAAATGGCTGTGGAGGGCAAGTGGAAGACATCCAGCACAAACCACCTCACAGCCTTGCTGAGCTGATTAAATAATGTAATGACGTTAAGGGCTTAACACAATTCCTGTCACCAAGTAGTTCATGAAAGTTAGCTATGACTATTAGCATTGCTGTTTGCTGGATCTAAGTGAGTTGCCAATGTTGTAGGGTTAAAGACATGAAGCAGGACCTAACTGGAACAACCAAGGGCCATATATGTGGCCCTCACACAAGCCCAGGTAGTGACAAGTTTGTGCTGCTTTTGGTTTCAAAAGAAAATTAGGTTTGTGGCCGGGTGCAGTGGCTCATGCCTGTAATCCCAGGCACTCTGGGAGGCTGAGATGGGTGGATCGTTTGAGCTCAGGAGTTTGAGACCAGCCTGGGCAACATGGCAAAACTCTGTCTCTAAAAAAAAAAAGAAAAAAAATTAACTGGACGTGGTGCTGCACATCTGAAGTCCCATCTACTCAGGGGCTGAGGCTGGAGGATCACTTGAGCCTCAGAAGGTCGAGGCTGCAGTGAGCTGTGATTGGGCCACTGCAGTCCAGCCTGGGCAATAGCGTGAGACCCTATCCCAAAAAATAAGGAAAGAAAGAAAATTAGGTTTGTTTCTCCTCTCCTGAGAAATGCTCAAATATTTCTTCCACTCCTTCCCATGTCTTTCACCTGTACCATTTTTTCTTGCCTGTTCTGATAGCATATGAACATGCTGTTTTTGGAGAAAATATCTTTTTAGCTACTACTCACCAATGTAAGGGTTCTCAAAAGAGTAAGGGCTCTTCAGGTTATTGGAGGGACAGGAAAAGGGACCTCAAAGTGCCAACCTGTGGGTATGTGTGGGATGTAGATATGAGCCATTAGCACCATGGGCGCTGATATTTTAGAAACAGGTCCACTCCTGGCCAGGCGCGGTGGCTCACACCTATAATCCCAGCACTTTGGGAGGCTAAGGTGGGTGGATCACGAGGTCAAGAGGTCAAGACCATCCTGGTCAACATAGTGAAATCTCGTCTCTACTAAAAATACAAAAATTAGCTGGCCATGGTGGCACATGCCTGTAGTCCCAGCTACTCGGGAGGCTGAGGCAGGAGAATTGCTTGAACCCAGGAGGCGGAGGTTGCAGTGAGCCAAGATCGTGCCATTGCACTCCAGCCTGGGCAACAAGAGCAAAACTCCATCTCATAAAAACAAAACAAGAAACGGGTCCACTCCTGACCTTGGTATTAACAGACTTTCCAATGGCTATCTTTCGGCCCTTTACTTTCTGTATGACCATGAAAAGTCATATTACCTGGATTTCTGTAAGTTATCAGCCTTACTCCACAAGACTATTCCACAGATTAAAAATGACATGAAACACGTGAGTCTTTTTACATGAAGAAGATAGTAGCCTGCCTTCCTGCTGCCTGTATCTGTTTTCTGGGCTGGGAGGCTGTCTGGACTGCCAGTGGGAGAAAGAAAGAGGTCAGGAGAGCAGAATGGGAGGAAGAGAGATGCTTCAGATAGATCACTCCATGGTCCTCGAGGTGAGGAACGGAAGAAACTGGCTGGAGAAGAGAGGGCGGGGCACATCCTGAGTTGAAAGCCTTCAGTGGGAGGCAGCATGAGAAAGAAGACAGGCACAGCCTTTGATGCCATTAGTCCGGATGGGGTTGCTGTCCAGTCCCACCTTTTATTGATATGAACTTGGATGAGCTGGGTCATCTCTTTGATCTTCAGTTTCCTTGTTTGTTAAGATAAGGAAAAAAAAATTACATATGCAAAAGGCTAGTGGATGTTCAATAAATGGCTCTTCCTCTTGAAATCCCTTTTATTTTACTTTCTTTTAAAAGCATCCATTAATGCACCCATAATAGGGAGCCAGGGATTCTCTGATTAATTAAATCAACACCAACAGAAAATAGAAGTAGTTCCCAATTCTTCCACACTCAAGTGCTATGGCGAAGCACATCTCTGAAAATGTCCCCTGGGTTCCCTGCTCCAGACATGGTGCCTGCTGTTCCTCTCTCTGAAAAGATGCCTTCCCACCTGTCTGTCTGTTGCCATCAAATCTTCCCTCTCATTTCTCCTTTGTCTGTCCTTCTGTAGAGCTGTGTTCATATCTCAGTTAAAGAGCTCATCACACTGTGATGTTGTGATCTGCCCACAGGCTGCCAGTTAGGCTGAGCATTCTCTGCAGGCAGCATCGGAGCAAACACATGTATAGACCTTCCAGGTCCCAGACACTGTGTCACTATGCTTCTTCCACATGCCGTCTCATCGAATCCTCACATCTGTACTGTTAACTCCACTTTGAGGATATGGAAACTGAGGCATCTAAAGTTTTAGCTTTTAGCCTGAGCAACATGGTGAAATCTCATCTTTACAAAAAATAGAAAAATTAGCTGGGCATGGTGGCGCATGCCTATAGTCCCAGCTACTTGTGAGGCTGAGGTTGGAGAATCACTTGAGCCTGGGAGGCAGAGGTTGCCGTGAGCCGAACTGCACCACTGCACTCCAGGATGGGCGACAGAGCAAGAACTTGTCTCAGAAAGAAGAAAATGTTTCAGCTTTTTACCTAAGGTCTCAAAGGTTCAGGTAGCAGAGCCAGGATTCATACTTGGTCTGCCTCAAGAGTCTGCGTTTGTTTTCCCTTTTCAATAGTCTTGTTGGTATTAGCTCCAAGTGCAGTACCTGCCTCATAGTATGTCTTCAAGAAATGCTTGTTGGATTAGCTGAAATAAACACCCAAAGCCGTGCTTAGAAACTTTTAGCTTTATGAACTATATATTCTCATTTGAAGAAAATGGCATTTTAACAGATTCGATGAAGTATAAAAGAAAGTCAGGCTTAACACTTAGTCATCGTGCTGTTATATATAGGACAATTTATGTAGGATCCTTTTTACATGCAGAAAATTACTTAACCATGGATAGCACAGACACTCACGTGCACACCACATCACACGCTCGCTGATGTTCCTTTTCCTAGGTAGAGAGGTAGACATAAACGGGGATCACTTGGGGAGCGAGATGCCAGCATATCTCTTTGCTGATGTAGGGAAATTCCAAAACACATTTAGAATGTTGCCTTGGGTGGGAAGCAGCTGAGGGCTGCACAGAGGAGTGAGATAAATGTTACCAGCATTGGACTTGACTGAAGTTTAACCCAAGGTCACTGGGAGGCCAGAGCAGAATCAGGGAAGGAATGTTGGCTCCTGTAGCCAGCTGAGCCTCGGGCTAGCTCCTGTCTTGACTTTCCCATGCAGTGGGGCTGTGAGCTGTGACGGTCCTTAGCAACCCTGCCCTGTTCCTCCTCACAGGAAGGGAACGATCTTGCTGCCAGGCAGGCAGGCAAGCAACCCCGGTGTGACCCTTGTTCCTCCTTGCCTACACAACCCACCTCCCCACTCATACAAAAGAAGCTTTCAGAACCTGGTTACCTAGAGTTGAACTTTTCAACAAGGCTTTTTGTATATATTTTTTTTTCCTTTAAGCTCCGCAGCTAAAATACCAGATCTCGCTGTTGCTAAGATTAAGGATTTTCCCCTCTGTTTTCTCCCTCAGCTCAGTTTCCGTTGACTAGGAAAGACCAAAAGATGGATTACTGTTCCCTTGCCAAATGGAGAGAGGGTACTTGAGCATCCGGGGCTTTCAGTGGGATTAGACATTATTCAGTCTGGTGCTAATAGTCCTTATTTACTCCTCAGGCTCTCACAAAAGTCACTGCATTTGTGTCGGTAACTAAGGCCTACAGAAACCACTCAGCCCTAAGTGCACACAGGAGGACCATGGAGTTGGAGGAAAAGGTAATTTAACATGAATATTTATACACTGTACAAACTGCGTGCCATGATTCACTCAGCTTATTTTCATTTTATGCATTTTCTTCCCATTTGCAGTCTTTATTTATTGCAAAGTTAAGGCTGTTAGCTAAATAACACATTGGGGTAGGCTTTCTTCTTCTTTTGTTTCTTTCTTTCTTTTCTTTTTCTTTCTTTTTTTTTTTTTATGTCCTGCTTTCTAATCTATCTCTGGGAAAGTGAGCTAATAGAGCAGCAAAATTGGTCACTACTGCTAATCCTCAGAGGTTGGTTGTGTTGAACTGAGCTCGGTGTTCCTGCCAGGCCGTTACTGGAGATCACAGTGACTGTGTGAGCCCTGTGGACACAGAATGGTGGCAGCTCACGTTAGTCACCATTTAGTAACATGGATGATTTAGGAATCACCCATGTCTCTGCTTTTCAAGGTAGGAATGCAAGTAGCAACAGTTATAGAGGGTTCACTGGGTGCCCACGATCTGGAGCTAGAGACTTGGGTTCACGGTCCAACGTTGCTACCTGCTAGCCCTGTGATGTTGGGCAAATAACTTCAAAATTCTGAGCCTCTATGTCCTCCTATGTAATATAAAATAGGCATATTAATGAAATTTTCTTCATAAAGGTAGGTGCATGTTAAAATGTATAACATGTGTAAGTACTCAGTTTGACACATAACAAGCTTGAAATCAATGTTAGCTCGAATTGGACACATGTGGTCCTAACAGTAGCTCTGGAGGCTGATGAGGAACTGCCTGTCCTAAAGAGGTTAACTCCCTTCCTAATGCACATACTTAGAACATTTTGGAACTAGCTGTCCAACGCATTTTTGGTTCATTCTAAAGTGTATGGTCCATTCATGATGAAACACACCTCAGTATCTCTTGCTATTTTTTGTTAGAGATATTTGAAGCCCAGCAGTGTTGAGCTTTTTGAGGGTCCCTGACTTGGATACAAATGGTAAGAACAGGTAAAAAGACTCAGGTGGCATTTTCCTCATATCAATGCCTGTGTACAGTTTAACCTTTTAGGAAAAGTTATATTAATGGTGTGATTGATGGCTGAGTTCCATTTCAGCAGGAGCTAAAATTCCCAGCAGTAAGCTTCACTAGAGCCATTATAGTCTTGACTGCTGGTTTACTGAGAAGCTCACCTCTTAAGCCCGAAGGAATACCCTGTCCAGCTCCCAATGTCATTTCCAAGAGAAACCGAGACATATTGGGTGTGGCCATAAGAAGGCCACCAGGATGGTAAGGGCTGTGAGGACACATGCTACGAGGGACAGGCATTAGATCTGGGGCGAGAAACCCTGATGTGTGAAAAAAAGATTGCGCTTTAACGTTGAGGCTCCAGACAGCAGGTCTTGGGCAACAGGTATAAGTTACTGGGAAGATTTGGGTTCAGTGAAGAAAGAGAGTGTTAAGCCTAAAAAGAGTTTGGAAGCTGGGCGAGGTGGCTGACACCTGTAATCCCAGCACTTTGGTAGGCCAAAATGGGTGTATCACCTGAGGTCAGGAGTTCAAGACCAGCCTGGCTAATATGGTAAAACTCTATCTCTACAAAAATACAAAAATTAGCCGGGCATGATGGCAGGTGCTTGTAATCCCAGCTACTTGGGAGGCTAGGGCAGAAGAATTGCTTGAACCCGGGAGGTGGAGGTTGCAGTGAGCCAAGGTTGTGGCATTGCACTCTAGCCTAGGTGACAGAGCAAGATTCCATCTCAAAAAAAGAAAAAAAGAGTTCCAAAATAGAATGAACACTATCAGGGCATGAGTTGTTTTCCATATCCACAGCTGTGACCAATGGACTGAAAAGAAATTTTTAATCATGTTTTTCCAAGGAATTTTGCATGAATAAGATAGTAAGTTCCTTCTTGCTCTAAGTATCCATTACTGTGATAAATAGGGTACCTGTCGATTTGCAAAAGGTTTTCTTACCTCTATTTTCTTTTGCTCCCTCATGAGCAGTTCATCAGTTGATCAATAAATAGCTATTTTACTCCTATTGTATAGCACTAGGTATGCGATTATTGTATTGTACGTATTGTGTAGCACAAGTATGCTATAGGAAACAAGTATTACTCTCAAGAACCTTATAGTCTTTTTGGAGAAATGGACAAGAAACAGCATTTGTATTAGAGCACGGTATGGGCTATAAAGGGAAGGGGTAAGAGCACAGAGGAAGAATACCAGCCCTGCTAGCGATGAGAGAAGGAAGGCTTCCTGGAGGAAGGGATGTCTAGGATGGGCCTTACTTGGAGCTGAATAGTAATATACACCTAGCAGGCAAGGTATTAGCATGGGCAAAAGCCTGAAAGAACAAGATAGGGTAGCGGAGCTGGAAATTCTGTTTCGTTGGAGAAGAGTGTTGGAGGTGAAGGCGAAGACACAAAGAGATGAGACTGGAGAAAGAAGTCACTGGAGATGGCAGACATAGCCACTATCTTTTTTCCCTCTCATCAACAAGGAAAGTCTGCTTTCCAGATTGTCCCAAGTATTTGTGGCCTTGTTCACACATTTATCTTCTCCCCAGGTATTTGTGAATGTATTCACATGTTTCTTTTGCCCATTCTTTTTCCTGAAGGTTGAGTTGCAGATGTGACTACGGGTGCTAGAAGATATACCTTAGCCCCAGAGCTTATCTAGGGAGTAATTTTGTCTTGTATTGATGAAAATGCTGAGCAGAGGAAATGCCTCACCAAAGCACAGGTGACCCATGAGCTACTGTGTGTTGAAGGGACGTTGATTTGATGGTCAGTGCTTGGTGCTCAGGTGGATAACACAGAAAGCTCACACAGCTTGCAGCAGAGTAATGGAAAGCCAAGTCTTTACACTTTTAGCCCAGCATCTTACCTCTTAGATTAACTGTGTCATTGTGAGGACTGCAAGTGGTTTGTTTTGGGGCCACTTCTTCTTTTGCCCATTTCAGCTATCTCTGTTGACTATGGGCTCTTCTACCAGATAGATAGATAGATAGATAGATAGATAGATAGATAGATAGATAGATAGATAATCTCAGGAATTGGCTCATGCAATTATGGAAGCCAAGAAGTTCCACCATATGCTGTTTGTAAGCTGGAAAACCAGGAAAGCTGATGGTATTCAATCCGAGTCCAAATGCCAGAGACCTACGAGCTCCAATGTTTGAGGGCAGCAGAAGATGCATGTCCCAGCTCAGAGAGAGAGAATTCACCCTTCTTTCACCTTTTTGTTCTATTCAGGCCATCAATGGATTGAATAATGCCTGCCCACACGATTGAGAGTGGATATTTTTACTCAGCCTACTGATTCAAATGCTCTCTTCTGGAAACATCCTCACAGACACACCCAGAAATAATGTTTCACCAGCTATCTAGCCGTCCCTTATCCCAATTAAGTTGACACATAAAATTAACTATCGCATCCTCTAAAATATTTTTATGTTGAAATTCTAGCCCCCAGTATCCTAGAATGTGACCTTATTCTTTAAAAGGATCCTTGCAGATGTAATCCAGTTAAGATAAGGTCATTAGGGTGGGCTCTAATCTAATATGGTTGGTCTCTTTATAAGAAGACATGTAGACACACAAAGAGAAGATGGGCATATTGCATAGGAGACAGATTGAAGGGTAACAGCTGCAATCCAAGGATTGCTAAGGATTTCCATCAAGCAACCAGAAGCTAGGAAAAAACAAGGAAGGATCTCCGCACATGAGCCTTCAGAGGGAGAGCATGGCCTTGCTGACACCTTGTTTCTGGACTTCTAGACTTTGGAACTATGGGATAATAAATTTCTGTTGGTTTAAGGTAACTAGTTTTTAGTGCTTTTTGATAGCAGCCCCAGGAAACGGATGCAGGCTCTCTGGGCACCTATGTCTCTGCAGAAATAGTCAAAGTAGGCAGAGCTGTCCAGGCAGTGAGCATATATAGCGCTCTGACCCCTTACTGAGGGCCCTGGGGAAGTGATCCGTTGGCCTGGCTGCAGCCCTGACTTACAGGGTTCCTTTAAGTAATGAAGTCAGAATGGGCCAGACAAGAAAAATGGCAAGATTTATTATTTAACACTGACTCCTACGAGGGTTATGGGGAAAATCCACATCAATAGTACCTAGAAGACCTTTCTGGGTGGCCAAGCTAAGAGAATGAGCCGTAGTCTTCATCTTCTTTCACGGTATCATTCTTTTTCTGCAACAAAACTCCTCCCAAGTTGTACCTAGAATTCCGGAGAAAGTGGAGCTAACCAGATAAATGTGAACACCGGCACCCAAAAAATCACGTTACTTTATTTGCATGTGATATCCTTATTTAAATTTCATTACCAGGAAGTGTGAGTTCTATTACCAGGGCAACCAGTAATAGAAAATGAGCAGCATGGCTTTGACAAATGACTTACTCTGCTTTGGCTGATCCTGTTGTGTTTTCGGCTACCCTCTTGCTTGTGATTAAAAGAACACACACCATTCCATAATTTTGTCTTTTTCCCACCTTGCTTTCCTTTTCTCTTTGTCCAGAATCTCACTACTTACCTTCCGGTGAAACCTGGTTTGTGCATAGAGCTTCTACTGAATTTGCTAATTTATCTTTTTCATTTCTTCTAGCTGAACTTGATGCTGTTTTCCCTTCTCCTGCTCAACAGCCTCTCCCTCTGATAAACACTCCCAAGACTCCCAAAGTTTTCATGGGCATTTTCCCAGTGCCTGACATCCAGTCACATGATCTATATGGCATGTCTGGAGTTTGAATTTCTGCATGGCTATGAATTAACTCCATCACCATGTGGTAAATTTTTCAGTAATTCCAGGAAGCAGGTTGCTTACCTGTAAAATGAGATGCCCTACTTCATGAGAGCTGAATTTGATAATATATTTGAAGCCTGATATATAGCCTTTGTATTACTTATTTATCTAATGCTGCATAACTTACTAGCTTAGAGCAGTAATAATCTATTATCCTTCACAGTTTCCATGACTCAGGAATTCAAGAGTAGCTTTGCAGGGCTATTTAGGCTTGGAGTTTCTCATTAGTTTGCAATAAGATATTGGCTGGACTTGAAAGCATTTGCAGGCTTGATGGCGGCTGGAGCATCCACTTTGAAGGTGGCCCTCTCACATGGCCCTCTCACATGGTGCTGGCTGTTGGTGGTATGCCTTATTTCTCTTCATGTGGGCCTCTGTATAGAGCTGAATGGATGTCCTCATGGCTTGACAGCTGTTGTACCCCAGACAGAGCAATGAGAGAGAAAGGGTGGGGGGTGGCTGAATCTTTTTAATGACCTAATCTCTGATTTCTTGTAACATCAGCTCTTCCACATTCTTTTCATTGAAAGTGAGTCACTAAGCCACTAAAATCAGCCCACATTCAAGAGGAAGGGATTTAGATTCCACTATTTGAATAGAAGAGCATCAGAGAATTTACAGGCATATTTTAAAGCAACAACAAACTCTTAATAAATGTCAACTTTTATTCTAAACATAGTAGTATATATTTTGGGAATATATATCATATATGGATACAATTAAAAAAAATATATACATATATATATAAACTGTATGTACAATCTATCTCAATCTATCTATCTATATGTATATCTGTAGTAAAAAGAGAAAGTGCTGTTTTTAGAATTTATTTCATCTTGCTCTGGTACTCCCTTAACCACTGATGCTGAGGAGTATGGTGGAGTGTTAGAACAAAAATTTGGTAACTAAAAAGATCAGTCTCTTCCTCTTTTAAAAAATAGTTTGTTGGCCAGGTGCAGTGGCTCAGGCCTGGAATCTCAGCACTTTGGGAGCCTGAGGCAGGTGGATCAGTTGAGGTCAGGAGTTTGAGGCCAGCCTGGCCAACACGGTGAAACCCCGTCAAAAATTAGCTGATTGTGGTGGCGGGCACCTGTAATCCCAGCTATTTTTTTTTTTTTTTTTTTTTTTTTTTTTTTTTTTTTTTTGTGGCCAGGGCATGTGCTCATTTATTAGGGCTGCTTCTCTGTGTTCGCTTCCTGGGAAAGAAAATCCCTGTGACATGAACCAATGAAGGGACAGGAGCTATCACAGATGTCACAGGGCTCAGCAAGGGGCCGGGTAAATCTACACAGAAGTAAAAGCAACGTCATGTTTCTGGGTTTCCTTTCCCTTCACTTAAAACCACTATTTCCTTAATTCTATCTAAGTGTGTAAAGGGCACAAAATATACTTAGGAACTTGGAGCTAAATCATCCAAAAATGGAGCCAAGGCCCTACCTAGAAACTCTCTCTCTTGCCCGTTGGCCTGAAAACATGGAGGTCAAAGGTTGGTCTCAGCTTCCCCCAGGCACCCTGGCTCCCAGCACAGTGCCCCAGCCTCTGTGTTTATCATCATCGTTTTTTATGAGACAGGGTTTCACTCTATTGCCCAGATTGGCCTTGAATCCCTGGACTCAAGCAGTCCTCCCACCTTGGCCTTCCGAGTAGCTGGGATTCTAGGCACTCGCCACTGCGCCAGGCTACCCTGCTCTCTGCAGGTGCCTTCTCTGCACGGACCCAGTGCCTGAACACTGATCTGGGGCTGCACCACCTGAGGAGGTCAAGGCACAAGAATCGCTTGAACCTGGAAAGTGGAGGTTTCAGTGAGCCAAGATTGCACCACTGCACTCCAGCCTGGGCACCAGAGCAAGACTCTGTCTCAAAAAACAAAAACAAAATAGTTTTTAAAGATTCTCTCAGGTAAAGAAGCTATTGCTTAAAAGCTCAAACACCCTTTAGGCCTGGTGTTTTCCATCTTGGGAAGTTGTTCCTTTCTTCTTGGAAGGACCACACTCACTCAGCTTGGCTGGATGTGTTTCCACAGCTCAGCTTTGGACACAACTTCCTTTGTGTTAGCCCAGGCTTGGCCCCCACGTTTCTTCTTTCACTTCTCAATCTAAGTCATCCTTCATTGTCAGGTAATGACAGGAACTCAAGATACACGATTTTTCCCTGAAATTTAGGTTTCTAGGCAAGTTACCAAAGGGTCATTTCTCCAACAGAGTAACTGATATCTGGCAATTCAGATTTTCGGAAAAGAAATAATGCTATGAAATAAATAATTGTCTAAAACAGAATAATATATTTTTGTTTATTAATTTTCTTTCTTAAATTACTGTACAGAAAAATTGACTTTTTGGTATATGATTCTATGAATCTTTATAGATGCATGCTTTCTTTGTATAACTACCTTCACAATCAGGACACAGACAAGTGACTGCACTCCCAAAACTGCCCTGACGCTTCTTTACAGTCCCATGCCCTGGATCCCATCCTAACCCCTAGCAATCAATGATCTGTTCTCCATCACTTTAATTTTGACATTTCAAGAATGTTACATAAAATAGAATCTTTTGAGATTTGCTTTTTTCCCTGCTTAGCATAATTCCTTTGAGATATATCCAAATTGTTGCATGTATCCGTAGTTTGTTCCTTTTTACTATTGCGTTGTATTCCATCGTATGGACATACCATAGTTTGTTTTTCCATTTACCAGTGAAGTATTACCAAGATACCAAGGGTTTGTCTAGGTCTCATTTCTCAGTGCACAGAAAGCTAATCACTGGGACAAAGAGTGTTACCAGGGAAGTAGGTTTTGTTCAGGTGCTGTAGCCAAGGAGATGGGAGATGAGTCTCAAGTACATCTCCCCAGTCAACTGAAATCAGGGGTTTCTATGTAGGAGAAGGAATGTTGTTAGGTATGAGAAAACAGGAATTAGGGAGGGGTAAGGAAGAGGAGATGGAAAACAGGAATTAGAGGGAGTAAGGAAGAAAGTTGGTAAACAGAAAATAGGGAAGGGTAAGAGAATCATGTGAAGTAGGTGCAGTACTCACACCTATAAATCTAACACTTTGAGAGGCCAAGGTCAGAGGATCACTTGAGGCCAGGAGTTCAAGACCAGCTCTGGCAACACAATGAGACCCCATCTCTACAAAATAAAACAAAAACAACAACATGATAGATAAGGTGTCTGGCATCTCATTGTCTAGATGCAGCAATGTGGTGAGTTTCAGTGCCTCAGTTTCTTGCTCGAGGTCTGGTTTCCTGAGGAAGGAACTGAGACAATAAAACATATTTAATTTTCAAGTTTTAAGACTTGGAGGTGTCAATTTCTATATTTATTCAAAAAGCTGCAAACATCAGTTCTATGGGACAATTAAGCTGGTTTTAGAATGACATTGGAGTTATTTTCAGTTTTTGGCAATTGGGAATAGAGCTGCAATAAATGTTCGTGTACAGATTTTTGGGTGAATACAAGTTTTCATTTCTCAAGGGGGAAATGCCCAGCAATAGAAATGGTACCATATAGTACTTGTATGTTTAACTTTATAAGAAACTGCCAAGCTGATTTGAAAACTGGCTATACCATTTTCCATTCCAATCAGCAAGATGAAAGAGTTTCAATTGCTTCAAATCCTCACTTGCATTTAGTTCTACTAGTACATTTTAGTTTAGCTATTTAATACATATGTAGTAGAATCTTATGCTTTTAAATTGCATTTTTCTAATGGCTAATTATGTAGAACATCTTTTCATATACATATTTTCCATCCCCGTATCTTCTGTAAGCAAGTGTCTTCTTTTGCCCGTTTTTAAATTAGGTTTTTGTTTTCTTGCTATTGAGTTTAGAGAGGTCATTATATATACATATATAAGTGCTTTGTCAGATATGCAATTAGAAGATATTTTCTGCTAGTTCGTAGCTTGTCTTTTCACGTAATAATGTCTTTCACAGAGCAAAAGACTTTAATTTTAATGAAGTCCAATTTATTTTATTTGATTTATTTATTTTCTGAGATTGGGTCTTGTTCTGTCACCCAAGCTGGAGTGCAGTGGTATGATCACAGTTCATTACCGCCTCCAACTCCTGGGCTCAAGACATCCTCCTGTCTCAGTCTCCTGAGTAGCTGGGTTTATAGTTGCACATCACCATGCCTGGCTGTATTAGTCGGATTTCACACTGCTGATAAAGACATACCCAAGACTGGGCATCTACTAAAGAAAGAGGTTTAATGGACTTGCAGTTCTTCATGACTGGGGAGGTCTCACAATCATGGCAGAAGGGGAAAGCCATGTCTCACAGGGCAGAAGACGAGAACAGAAAGCTTGTGCAGGGAAACTCCCCCTTACACTAACCATTGGATCTTGTGAGACTTACTATTGTGAGAACAGTACAGGAAAGACCTGCCCCCATGATTCAATTACCTCCCACCGGGTTCCTCCCACAACACATGGAAATTCAAGATGAGATTTGGGTGGGGACACAGCAAAATCATATCACTGGCCAGTTTTTTTAAAAAAATTCTGTAGAGATGAGGTCTTGTCATGTTGCCCAGGCTGATCTTGAACTCCTAGGCTCAAGCAATCCTCCCACCTAGCCTCCCAAAGTGCTGGGATTACAGGTGTGAGGCACAAAGTCCAGCCAATTTATCAGTTTTAAAAATGATTTGTGCTTTTGTATCATTCATAAGAACTCCAGGCTTTCTATCTTCTAAGGTTTCTGATAAGAAATCTGTCATTCAGGCCGGGCGTGGTGGCTCAACCCTGTAATCCCAGCACTTTGGGAGGCCAAGGCGGGTGGATCACGAGGTTGAAAGATCGAGACCATCCTGGTCAACATGGTGAAACCCCGTCTCTACTAAAAACACAAAAAAACTAGCTGGGCGTGGTGGCACATGCCTGTAATCCCAGCTACTTAGGAGGCTGAGGCAGGAGAATTGCCTGAGACCAGGAGGCGGAGGTTGCGGTGAGCCGAGATTGCGCCATTGCACTCCAGCCTGGGTAACAAGAGCAAAACTCCATCTCAAAAAAAAAAAAAAAAAAAAAAAAAAAAGAAAGAAATCTGTCATTCAAGTTGTTCCACCAGAGATAATGCATGACTTTTATCTGCTTTCTTTCATTTTCTTCTCTTGTTTTTGTTTTTTTGTTGTGGTTGTTGTCTTTTTTGCTGTTGTTTTGTTGTTGTTTTTGAGATGGAGTCTCATGCTATTGTCTAGGCTGTAGTACAATGGCACGATCTTGGCCCACTGCAACCTCTGCCTCCTGGGTTCAAGAAATTCTCCTCCCTCAGCCTCTTGCATAGCTGGAATTACAGGCACCCGCCACCATGGCCAGCTAATTTTTGTATTTTTAGTAGAGATGGGGTTTCACCATCTCTACTAAATGAGCAGGACACAATGCAAAATTACTCAGGACATGAAGAACCAGGAAAATCTCAACTACACAGGAAAAAAATCACTCAACAGATAGCAACATCAAGATGGAGTCTCCAAGACGGACTCCACATCCTTGGAGTCTCTTTCTGTATGTCCTCTGATCTCCTCTTTTTATAAGAGCCATATTGGTCCTATGCCATACTGGTCCTCACCCTAATAACTCCTTTTAGCTCAATTACTTTTTCAAAGACCATATCTCCAAATACAGTTGAATTTTGTGCTACTAGCCCTTCAACATACAAATTTTAGGGGAACACAATTCAGCCCATAATACTATGTCATCTTGATGTTGCTATCTGTTTAGTGATTTTTTTTCCTGTGTAGTTGAGATTTTCCTGGTTCTTCATGTGCTGAGTAATTTTGCATTGTGTCCTGCACATTTTGACTGTTATAAGACTCTTGGCTTTATTCAACTCCTATTGAAAACACAAATATTTTTGTCTCAGCAGGCAGCTGACCTGGTTAGTTTCAGGCTATAAGTTTTAAAGTGACTTCTATGGTCTATGGTTTTGTTGTTGTTATTGTTTGTTTGAGTCAGTCTTTCTCTGTCACTCAGCCTGGAGTGCAGTAAAGCAATCTTGGCTCGCTCACTGTAAACTCTGTCTCCTGGATTCAAGCAATTCTCCTGCCCCAGCCTTCCAAGTAGCTGGGATTCCACTCCTATTTCACTTAGGAGTGGGCTTGTGACCTGGGCAGTGACTGTCTACATGTTTAGTTCTTAAACTTATTGGTATGTTGATTAGGGCCAGACCCATGCATACAGAAATTTCAGGTAAACCATGGAGTTCATAAGCAACTTTATGGGGTTACTTTCTTGATATCCTTCCTCTTTGCAATCTGTTGGTACTTGTTTCATGGAAGTCTCTATTTGGTTTCTTCTGCTAGGGAGCAGAGGCTTCAGTATTCCCACTCTGCTACACATACCCAGAGCTAACTGCTGGGAGGATAAAGAAAGAATAAAAATTAAGGGAGAGTCACTTCATCTCTTTGGAATTATAGCTCCACTGATCAGAAAGGAAAGTCCCCCAGAATCTTCCCCTTCCAGAGGGGCTCCTGTTGGAGGCCTCTGCCATCACTGCTGTGGGATTGCTTGGGGATCCTGCTGTGAGAAAACAGAAAGAGTGAAAGAAAAAGAGGGAATTACTCACTCTCTTACATGAGTGTTAGAAGTTTGCCTTTCATACCTTGAGGCAGAACAAAGGGTTTCCCCTGGAGCTCTCTGGGTGTTCTGGTGCCTTTTTCTGGGTTTCAGGCTAGAGAATACCAGAGGAGAAAAAAATAAAAATTCACCACAGGATTGGTAGTACTTTAAACTTAAGGGTGCCTTCCCAATCTTCCTGTTATTTACTTTTCAGAGTCCTCAAGTAGCTGTTCCACACAGCTGCTATGTTCTGTCCAGGTTTCATAGCTGCAGTGGAAGCTGTCAGGGTGGCAGACAGGGTAGACTGTGCTCCTCCCAAGAACTGGAACCTCCTGAATCAAAGCAACATTAAAATTGAATTTTAAAAATAGTTGAAATCTGTTTTTGAATGCTAAAGTTTTCTTCTTCTTCTTCTTCTTCTTTTTCGTTTTTTGAGAGAAGATCTTGCTCTGTCAACCAGGCTGGAGTGCAGTGGACTGATCTCGGCTCACTGCAATCTACCCATTCTGGGTTCAAGCAATTCTTGTACCTCAACCTCCTGAGTACCTGGGATTATAGGTACCCCCCATCCCCCACCACCAGACCTGGCTAATTTTTGTATTTTTAGTAGAGACAGGGTTTCACCATGTTAACTAGGCTAGTCTCGAACTCCTGGCCTCAAGTAATATGGCCCCGTCAGCCTCCCAAAGTTCTGGGATTACAGGCATCCAGCCAAATGCTTAAATCCAAAAATATAATTAGGAGAGGATGAATATATGGGTAGAAGTTTAGGTGAAAATAGTAATTCTGAAGATGTCTAAACATTTGCAAAAGCTTTTGAGAATACTGGCATTCATTGTGTCTGATTTTAGATAAAGCTGTATACTTCCAGCTGGGCGCAGTGGCTCGTGCCTATAATCTCAGCACTTTGGGAGGCTGAGGCTTGAGCTCAAGGAATTTGAGAATGGCCTGGGCAGCCTAGCAACACTTTGACTCTACAAAAAAAAAAAAAAAAAAAAAAAAAAAAATTAGAAGTAGTGTCACAGGCCTGTAGTCCCAGCTACTCTGGAGGCTGAAGTAAGAAGATTGCTTCAACCCACGAGTTGGAGGCTGCAGAGATAGTTCCACTGCACTCCAGCCTGGACAACAGAGCAAGACCCTGTTTCAAAACAACAAATAAACAAAACAAAGAAACAAAACATGATGGTTTGAGACAAATGACTAATACCATCCTTGTGCTTATAAAAATAATAATAATTATTATTATTTTTTAAAATATTTATTTTTTTGAGACGGAGTTTCGCTCTTGTTACCCAGGCTGGAGTGCAATGGCACGGTCTTGGCTCACTGCAACCTCTGTCTCCTGGGTTCAGGTGATTCTCCTGCCTCAGCCTCCCAGGTAGCTGGGACTACAGGCGTGCGCCACCATGCCCAGCTAATTTTTGTATTTTTAGTAGAGATGGAGTTTCACCATGTTGACCAGGATGGTCTCGATCTCTTGACCTCGTGATCCACCCGCCTCGGCCTCCCAAAGTGCTGGGATTACAGGTGTGAGCCACCGCGCCCGGAAATTATTGTTTTTAAATAATGGATTTTTAAGCTCCTAAAAAAATGATCAGGGAAAAGGAATATTTATGA